>NC_029791.2:10969629-10994087 GCF_000816755.2 Arachis ipaensis | reverse complement strand
TTCCTGATTCCTGAAGGATTATTATTTGTGTCATTATGGTGGTGAAAAGGAATAATAGCCAACAAAAAATAGAAATCAAAGAATTTTGAGTGCACTACAAATGGGCAATGAGAAAATTTGATATGTTGCTGTATATGCAGTTAAAAGGAACAAGCTATCCACAAAAGGTCATGAAGTAGTGCATGAACTGAAAACCATATCTCAACAACAAAATTCCATTGCTATTGACATTTATTTGCTGGCCTCTCACTAAATTTGAAATGATCATTGTCAAAACAGCTTTAATCCAGCACTGTAATAATTAACAATATATATGTAAATCTTCTGGAAGAGCTTAATAAGTTTCCAATAATACATACAAAAAAGAGGTGATTTGGAGGTAAGGGGAAAAAAAAAAAAACATGCAAATGGCACTAACTAATGAGAAAAATAATAAAAAATAAAAAAAGTATATATATTTTCAGCTGGGAAGTATTTTTCAATTCATAAGAAGCTTTATGTCAGCTGAAAATTGCACAAATGCATACACATCATGGGGAGGGCTCCATTGTGTAGTATGCAAGAAAGCTTGGTTAATAAAATTATAATACATGTGGCCGGCATTATTTATAGTCTCACCTACTTTTTGTAAAATGACATGGCATCAAAAAACATTGTTCTATTATATATATGCTAAGGTACCTGGTCATATTTTTAATTAATTCATAAATGAGAGACTATAATATAAGTGTCATTAGAAGAATTTGAGCACATAGAAAAGTTAATTGGTGAATGGTGGTAATGATGATGAAGAAAATGGAGCCACGCCTTCTAGCAATAATGTTTATGGCGGCTCTTTTTTTTCCATCGTTTGTTCACTCATTGGTTCGTCATTACAAGTTCAGTGTAAGTTTGTTTTCCCATGCCTTGTAGCCTCATAACAAATGGCATGCATGAGAAGAAAAATTAACTTCAAATGCATGGCTTTTGAAGTTTAGTATCTATACACTTACATCGATAGTATTTTTTTATTGACATCTACTTAACTAAAAGTGATATCTTTTTAAGATAATAATAAATACTAAAGTTTTCCCTACTTGTTTAATTTGCACCCAATTAGTATGAACACATTTTCCATGCTCAATTTTAATTTGTTGCCTCATGATAAGTGACTTGAGATAAAAATTAACTTCAAATATCAAAGGTATTTAAACATTATTGAAGTTTATATATAGTGTCATATAATTTTGTTACATTAAATATCTGATCATGTATTACCATTACCATGTAAATAAAAATATTTTTTGAGATAATAATTATTAAAGTTAACTGATTTTGATTTTCCTTGTATGACAGCACCTAATTGAGCACCCAAAGTGTATACAAATTAAAATCATATTATTATGTTGACATAATATCATAAATTATTCCTAAAAAGTATTATATATACATAAAAAATTAGTCACTAAATCAATGATGTATTTGTATATGTATTTAACTAAAATTTGACGATAATCTCCCACCTGATGTTATGTAAAAATATTATTTGTACACTAAAATTAGTAACTAAAATCAATCACTATGTGTTTATGTATAAATACATATAAATACATGTGTTATTTAACTCATTTTCAATATATATTTTATATTCTAATATATATTTTATACGAGTGACTGATTTGCTGATTGATTTTTAGTGTATACGTAATATAGGGTAGGCATGTATATCACTAAGATAGGCATGTATATTACTAAGATTCTCCGTTGAAAAGGTAAAGATAAATGGAGACACATTTGTGACTAGGAATCTTGATGTCTTTAAGGCAAAGAATTTATGTTGGTGATGCCAGGTGGTGTTGAAGAACACAACAAAGCTTTGCTCAACAAAATCATTTGTGACAGTCAATGGACAATTCCCGGGGCCAACTATCCATGCAAGGGAGGATGACACTGTCATTGTAAGGGTCACAAATCATGTTCCCTACAATGTTACACTCCACTGGTGAGAGATTACTACACAAATTGCAAGGAACTCAGAAAACTTGTATAGTGATATGATGAAAATAAAATAATAAGAAAAACAGAGAAAATTTGACTAGATGATTTATTTTTGGACTTACCATATAGGCATGGAATCAAACAGTTTCGAAGTGGTTGGTATGATGGACCAGCATATGTAACACAATGTCCAATTCAGCCAGGGCAGAGCTATATTTACAACTTTACCATCACAGATCAAAGAGGAACACTTTGGTGGCATGCACATATCACTTGGCTAAGGGCTACAGTGCATGGTGCTATTGTCATTTTGCCTAAAAGGGGCATTCCCTATCCATTTCCTAAACCTGACGATGAAAAGATAATTGTTTTAGGTAACTTTTAATGTTTTTCATTTGACTCCAAAACTTGTGTATTATGCTACTTTGTATTGAATTATCTTATCGATACTTTTTATACTATATACTCTTTTGTGGAGTGTAGGTGAATGGTGGAAATCGGATGTCGAAGCAGTGGTTGATGAGGCCACAAAATCCGGTGGACCACCAAACATATCAGATGCACACACCATCAATGGCCATCCAGGACCAGTTGCCGGTTGCATTTTCCAGGGTATATATGAATTAGGATTTAATTTACAAATTTTTTATGAATCATCAATATAATTTTTTTTAAAAAATAATACGTGTATATTAAAAATCAGGTATTATATATTTACGTATAAATATATGTGTAATTTAATTTATTTTTAATGTGTAATTTAATATTTTATACTGATAACCGATTTTGATGTAGAGCTATACATGTAACATGGTTGGGAATTTTTTATATAATCATCCAAGTGTATGTTATGGACTTCTAACATTATTGCTCCAAAGTTATAATAACATTTGAAAATTGAATAATCATCAGTAAAATATTATTACCAACCTTTAATTTGCAGGATATACTCTGCATGTTGAAAGTGGCAAGACCTATCTACTCCGCATAGTGAATGCAGCTTTGAACGATGAACTGTTCTTCAAAATTGCTGGCCATAAATTAACAGTGGTTGAAGCAGATGCGTCCTATGTTAAGCCCTTTGAGATTGACACTATATTCTTGAGTCCAGGCCAAACCACCAATGTCCTTTTAACCGCAAACCAACCTGTTGGAAAGTACTTAATTGCAATAACACCATTCATGGATGCACCAATTGGCTTCGACAACTTGACGGCGACGGCGACGCTTCGCTACAAAGGGACACCACCATACTCCAAAACAATGTTAAGCACTATTCCAGCTGTGAATGCAACTGAAGTAACATTCAGATTCATTGATTCTCTAAGAAGCATTAACACAAACACCTACCCTGCAAGAGTTCCATTAACCATAGACCATGACCTTTTCTTTGCAATAACTGTTGGGGTTAACCCTTGTGATACATGCCTTCAGGGGATAAGGATTGCATCTGCAATTAACAATATTACATTTGTGATGCCAACAACTTCACTCCTTGAAGCAAATTACTATAACATCCCTGGTGTTTTCACTGAGGATTTTCCACCAAGACCACCTATGGTTTTTGATTATACTGGGGTTCAACCAACTAATCTTCAGAGCAACAATGGAACAAAATTGTATAGGGTGAAATTCAATTCAAGTGTTCAGCTTGTGCTACAAGGAACTGCAATGATAGCACCTGAGAACCATCCCTTTCATTTGCATGGCTACAATTTCTTTGTTGTTGGACAAGGGCTAGGGAACTTTGACCCGGAGAAGGATCCCTTGACCTTTAATCTTGTTGACCCTGTTGAGAGGAACACAATTGGGGTACCAAATGCTGGATGGGCTGCAATAAGATTCAGGGCAGATAATCCAGGTACCAACAATTTACTTTCTCTTTTTCTCATTTTTTCCTAATTTTAGTGTACAAATAGTATTTTTGCAGAATTTGGCAATTACATCCGCAACGAGTAAGATAGGGTCGGTTTGGGTGTTAGGCCAATTTTATTTGTCCAATTCACACTTTTAATATATAATGTGTATGTTGATAAAATAAATATACATATAACAAACAATCAGATAATTAAACCAAAATTCTAATCTTTTATAGAAATATTTAGTGCAATCAAACTAATAACTTAATTTGTTATTAGTACATAAATAAAGATATGATAAAATATAAAAAAATTAAATATCGTGTCTTAGTGAAAATAAATTTGTTTTATGAATCAAGTTGGATAAAATCAGATTGAGAGATTTAGAGTGGGTTCAAGTTAAATTGAGTTTAAACCTTATTCTATCGAATGCATTGCCACATCTAATTGTTTGGCTCATTTCTAAACCATTTTTTAGAAAAAGGTCAATTATCCCACAATTTAATAAATGAAAAAAATTGAAACCGTTACATTGTTATGCTTAGTTTATAGTTGTGCAACTGAGATGAAATAGTTTAATTTATTATGCATTTTCAAGTGACACTTAACAGTGTACAAATTAAACACTCAAAAATATAATCAACATGGTAGCTAGGTCTATTTAGATTGTTTTGGCTAATTAATTGTTGTTGGATACAATATTGTGTGAATTTTGAAGGGGTTTGGTTCCTTCATTGCCACTTGGAAGTACACACAACCTGGGGACTTAAGATGGCATTCGTGGTAGACAATGGAGAAGGACCCAACGAGTCACTGCTTCCACCTCCTCCTGATCTTCCAAAATGCTAAAGCTTCATATACAAAGAGACAATCATATGCTGATATCATGGCCTTAAAGGATAGATATCATCAAGCTTGTTTTATTTGTGGCAGTTGGTGAACTTCTATTTTATTTTTAGCACAAATCAATAAAAAAATATATTGCTTTTAGATAGCAAAATTCATACGTTTCTTTTTTTTTTTTTCTTTTTTTAGTCAAGTTTAGGATATATACAATGTAATTTTCGAGTGCATAAAAAAACTGTATGTACTTGTTAAGAATTAAAATTGGTATTGATAATATAATAGTCTTCTTCGATATATCCTTGCCCTACATGTGTATACCCATATGAAAATATCTAATCTAATGAATAACCATTTGAAATCAAAGTAGGGTATAAGTTAATGTATTGACCTATTAGCTTGGTTGGTGATGGGAGTTTCTTCAGTTTATAGAAAAGTTTTAGAGCAGAAAAAAAAAATAAGAAAGAATGCGCGCCAGGTAGGGGTCGAACCTACGACCTTCTGCTTAGGAAACAGACGCTCTATCCACTGAGCTACAGGCGCCAGCTATTAATCTTATGCTTATTTATTTATTTGTTTTATTAATAGGTTTCAACCTAAGATCCCATACATACTATATGAATCTCTTATCAATGAACACCCAACTAAATGAAGTTTGAAAAAGATTTAAATGGAAGGTGTATAAGACTTCGTTATACATGTTGATGGGAGGACTGGGACTCGTCGGCCTTGATGACGACACGATTAGACCTTTGAATATCATGAATGGTACCTACAAAAATACTCTGACGTTCAAATCAAAATGAATCTAACAGATATAAATAAGAATTATGAATGTATAATGTCCCTTTATATAGCTTGTATTGTTATTTTATCTTTTTTTATTAGCTAAGATAAGAGAATTATTTAAATTTGAATATTAGTTACCGATCTTTGATTTTTTGGCCTAATTTGGAACATACGGAGTACCAGGCCTAATTTTTTGGCCTAGGAATCAGGCTATCGTTTGGCCAGTTTTGGAAACCCGAGTGCCAGGCCGAAACAGAAGGATAATTTAATCTCCAATCAGAAACATGTATATGAATTAAATACCAAAAAAAAAAAAGAAACATGTATATGAATTCAGCAACTATACAAATTAAACCTAAATTATAGTAATATAAACATAAAAAGTTAATTGTGGGAATTAAGTACTAAGGCAGTATTATTTATATACAACTAGAATTCATTAAATAATCAACAGTAGTTCTTCTAGAAAAGTTGGAAGTGGGAGAAAAAGAAAGAGAATGGAGAAATGGAGGTATATGATAGAGATATTTTGACTTTTCTTCAAGACTTATTGATTGTTTGATGAGTATTCTAGATATAGTACGTATTTCCTTCACTCTTGCATTGTTAACATAACATGAATTGATCAAGGATAGAAACTTGATCCATTATAAATACATCATTAAATTATATAGGATATAAGTATAAATATTGTATATATACAAATGATTATGCAACATGCATGCATGGGTTTATACTGAACTACTCCAACATGAAGTTGACTGGCAACTACCTTTTCTTATTACTTGTATATAGTCTTATCAGCTTTAATTTAGTCTCGGAAGGTTAAAGAATTAGGTTAGTCTTAGTAGTCTTACATACACGTTGAAAACGTCTCAGTCAAATAATAACAAGTTAACAACAACCAATTAATTTATATATAAAGTCAAAATCAATTTAATAGATATATGTTATGTTATATACTTATATCTCATCTCTCATATTCATTAAACAAAAAAAATTTAAAAAAATGAGGCTACGGTCTCTAGAAGGAGACTCCGTTGTAGCATTCATTATACCTTCTAACAAGAATGATAGGTAGTCAAAAGTTTTTGGTTAATATATAATTAATACTTTCAAAAATAAGTATATTTAATATTTTAGTTATTTTAATTATATTAATTTTAAAATATTGATATAATTCTAATTCTTATTCATTATCCAATAATAATAATAATAATAATAATAATAATAATAATAATAACTTGAAAAACCTGTATATAAACTATTTCAATTATCCGTGTATTATTGTTAAAATTCTATATGTTCCTAAATATAAGTCTTGAAAAAATACGACATGGCACGTGTTATTAGTGTAGAGTTGTTTAGGTTTGTTTAGAAAGATATAATAGAATTTATATTTCTAAATTTCAATACATATATTTCTATTTCAATCTGTGTATACAGTGGTGGATCTAGGGGGGCCTAAGGTGGCCATGGTCACAACTAGAAAATAGATAAATACAGACAGATTTACAGACAGATTTAGTCTTTATTACAAACGGATTTTTGGTTACCGACGAAATTACCGACGGATTATCCCTCTGTAAAAGTCTCGTCAGAAATTATTTACCGACGAATTTTTTTTCCGTCGGAAAATTACCGACGGATTTTTACTAGTTACCGACGGATTTTCCCTCTGTAAATTCTCCCTCCATTTCCTGAAGGCGACAAACTTACAGACGGATTTTTCGTCTGTAATTACAGACGAATTTTCAGACAGATTTTTCGTCTGTAATTACAGGCGAATTTTCAGACGAATTTTCCATCTGTAATTACAGATAGATTTTCAGACGGATTTTTCGTCTGTAATTACAAACGGATTTTCTGACAGATTTTCCGTCTGTAATTTAAACTTTGGAAAATCATGATTATAGACAGAAAATTTGTCTGTAAATCCGTCTGTAAGGTAAAATAATTTTTTTTTATTTTTTCTAATTACAAAATTAACTTGTTTTCATACAAAATAAATATAAATTTAATACAAATTTTTATCTAATTTATATTCGAATATTTATAATATTTCAAAAAATAAACAAATTCATCGTATTAAAAATAAACAATATTTACAATAAATTATTCAATATAAATTGAAGATACAGCTGAAATGATTTCATTTGTTCTAGGGTCAGCACTTTTTAAAGAAACGCCACAAGGATCTTCTTTAACCAGAAGGGCAAGAACATTTAGTGAGCTCCATGTTTTTGTCACATTGCTGCTTGAATCTCCCAAAGTAACAGCAAAGACAGCATCAAATCCTCCTGCTCCTGGAACTCCAGCCAACAACACTCCTTCCAAGTTTAGTGTAGCATCTAAAAGTTTTGTTTGTGATTTTGGTTCAATCTGCATGAATTGCAAGGAAAGAGTAGTGATATTCTACCAGCAGATATAATTTATAATCAACATCATCCAACCAGAAGAAGCCTAATAATAAGTGCCAAATCAATGAAAGGAACTTACAGGAACACCTGCAGCCTCACCCATGTGACAATCTTCTCCATGTGTCCATGGATTTCTGAGGGTCAAACTTTTGCCATTTTTTTACAGCACCAACCATTGATGGCGTAGATGAACCACCAGTTCCTGGTTCTCCTAGTAACTAAAAAAACAATATATAGTCAGAATATTAACCAATAGACTTCATATTCTTATGATAAGAAAGTCATTCAACCTGAAGTAAAAGGAAAATGTGGGGGTATAAGAGATTTAAATTGCTTACCAGAGTCATCAAAGGTGGTATAGAGAACTCAGTCCTCTCATGGTCCCAGTTTCCATTCAGAATGTCACTGATAACTTCTGGTGCAGGCAATGCTTGTGCTGCAACCTGCAATGTCAGCAAAACAACATAATTAAAGCATTTTTTGCCTAAAACACAAGACACATTAAAAGGGTAAGTGCTGAATACTTGTACGGAAGAAATCACTTCCGGTGAAAACATTTCTTCCGGTGAAAACCGCACATAACGTTGACTGCCATACACAGCTGAACTAACATCAAACCCACTGCCAACTTTTCCTTGGGCAATACAATGAGCAGTTTGAGCTATTTTATGCAACAAATCAATATCTGTGTAATCCTTCCTATCCTGTTGATCTTTAGAAGAGGAAAGCTTTATGACACCAAGGTAGTGTTTGTTTGTAGAGACACGACAGAACAGGACACTAAAACAAAGACAATAGGACAGAAATATTAAAAATTATGTTTTGTGTATCGTGTTTGGATACGATGGATATGACACTAATGTAATGTCCAGTATTATGTTTGGATACACATGGACAAGACTAAAATATTATATGAAATGACCAAAATAGCCATGTGATTCCAAATTTTTTAATATAAACTAATTTAATAAAGAATGAGAGTACATAGGAGTACAGACAGTAGGAACTTGAAAAAAATATTTGAAGCAGTCAAAAATTTTAATAAAAAATTATATAATAGTATTTATATTAAAATAAAATTTATAAATATAATTATTTTATTTTTAAATTTATTACTAATTATTTTTGTTATTATTTTTATTACAAATCAAATAATATAATATAAGGTTAAAATGATGTTGAAGTAAGAATGATAAGAAAAAAGAAACTAGCCAGTCCAATAAAAATTTCTATAAAAAAGAGAAAGTACCTAAAGAAAAAAAATAGAAAGAAGGAAAACATAGAAATAGAAAAAGAGCATGGAGAAAAAAAAAAAAAGTACTTTCTGAGAACAACGCAAAATAAGAAAAATAAGAAGGAGTAACAGTGGAATAATAAAAAATAGCACCATGGACAAAAAAGAAAAAAATTCATAAAAACAGTCCGTGTCCCTCTTCCAAATCCCGTGTCCATCATTGTCCTTCGTAAAAGAGTGGACACAAAAGTATAAAAAACTGTCCCGGAGACAATATGTTCAGTGTCCATGTCTTTGCTTCCAAACGCTTTTTAAAGATGTGCTGTCCATGTCTCTGTGTCCTGTCTCCGAAACAAACGCTACCCAAGGTAATGAAGTAAAGCACCAACTACAGCAGTTGTCATAGCAGCAGATGAGCCCAAACCAGTCTTAGCTACTTCAGGCTTGCAATCTCCACCATTACCATCATCAGTATTGAATGTTATGGATGCAAAAGGCGGAATACTCGCCAATGACTCCGGTGTCAAAGGGAGTCCACGTCTCTCAATCTACACAAGTTTTGCAACATCAAAACTTCACTCATGCTCATTCTGTTCTGTACACTAAGCTAGCACACATCATTCAACCCTTAAATCAAGTGTTAAACACATCTAATGGTAGAAATTGCAAATGACTATAAAGCATGGCTAGCAGCCTAGCAACAGTGCAACACAATCCATACTACATAGAGCCAAATACTACGAACATTTATTTTCTTCTTTTACATTGTTTCTTAGCTTCTTCCATTTGTTTATATCAGTGGGAGTATATAGTGTGAATTATTATTGGTTAAGGATTAGCTAATCTGCATCCTGAGGTTTAAATGGCAATTAGTTTGTTGCATTTTAGTCCTTAGGCTGCAGATTATCACTTCCTTTTTAATCAATGCGGATGAGTTAAACCAGTTACACATATCATGATAAATTAACCTTATGCTAGTTGTTATGTACTTCAACAACCACTACATATTCTCAAAGGTAACTGAGATAAATGGAACAACCATAAATAATCTTGGAGAAGCATCATAGTCATTGTTTTTATATGCTCCTTTAATAAATAATCTTGTATTTTTCCTAGAAATAGAAGAATATAAAACACTCATATAAATCAAATGTGTAATGCAGGATCCAAATTAAAGTCCTTGCAAACCAAAGAATTCCATGCTGGTCCATATGCTTCATCAGGTTTCTATGATTCAAAGCATTTTATTTTAGTCTTTGGTTAACACACAAAGCCATGCAGTATTAATTATGCATATAAAATAATTAAACTATATATATAGCATAACTAAAAGACGACTAAGCAAGCAGCAAGATTGATTCTGTTTTCTATGGTTGGTGAGTCATATTTGAAAGAACACTCATCGGATGGGATCGCTAATTTTGATGACAAACTCCTAATTTGTTTATCATAAAACTTTATAGCTAGATCAGATCTTGAACTACAGATACCAAATTTAATACCTCATGAAAAAATTTAGCTTATTTTTGCTTTTTTATTGTTTTTGGAAAAGGAAGTAATAATTGAAAATGGATGTTATGAACTGTTTGATGAAATAAGCAATGGAAATAGAATCAGGCATCAAGAGCTTGGTGAGCCGAATTCATAACATGGTTCTGCATATAACCTCTTGCATGTCTGTTTATTCAATTCCTTTGCAGTAGTGTCACAACAATTTAAATACAAGTCACTAAGCAGAACACGATTTCACTTTGATATCAGTAAACCCTCTTGAAAGGTTATCTTAAAGTCTTCAGATTTCAAATGAAAAATCCATTTCCTTGCATTAATTGTGACCCGCCATTCATAACAAGAAGCTTCACCAATGCCTTAACAAATAATTTAACTTAACAACAAAAAAGGTCCTCATATCAGAGCTATCTAACCATGTGACCTTAGAAAAGATGCACTCCAAAGTACTTTCTAACCATCCACGGCTTAATAGAAAAGAATATTCTCTAATTTATCTTTGGTTTCCCAAACTATACACAGCTTTATATATTCATTTATCAATTAACTATTCACAGTTTGGTTTAGAACACAATTGAAATACCTGGAAAGATGGTAAACTGAGTTGTATGTCCTTTCCCAGATATGTTTTCAGCTCCTCTCGCCGATTGCTTGTCGGTGGCAATTTGATCAACATAGTTAGGAATCTCCAGTGAAAAGGGTTTCATTTGGCCACAAGATTCCCCATATTGAGATCCAAAGAGACTCCACCAGGGCCCTGAAGAATTGTGAGCAATCCCTTCATGTTCCTTATTAGGATAAACACTTTGCTTCGCCATATACACCACTCGAATCGATCCAAAAGATGATTTCTAGGATCACACAAACAATAAGAATCTCAGGATCAGAAACAACAAACCAACAGAAAGTTTTGAAATAACAATTTTCCCCCAAAATAAAAAAGACAAAAGGGGATAGATAAACTGCATTAAAAGCATATTCTAATTTTCTATCGTGTTTATCTAGTCTTACTCTTGAGCATTGGTTTATCTAATTTTCTAAACTGATACTTTCTTCTCACCTCAGGACAACTGCAGTTGTAGATCTAAATTAAAAAGAGAGGTTAGTGGCAGACATATATATCAGCAAAAGGAAAACTAATCTGAAACTAATACAAGTCAAACAACCAAATAAACAGAAACACCGTCATTAAGAAGTAACCATAAGCTTTCAAGTTATAGAACAAACACACAAATTGAACAGTACAAAGTACCCTTTCCATGTAAGGAGAATCTGCACATCACTGAATATGAAGATAAGTAATTTATAGAAAAACTAAAGGGATAAAAAAAACACATTCTTGTAATGTGATGTATCGTAGAACAAAGGGATAAAAATGAAGGTAAAAGACATCACAGTCATTGTATCAAACATGTGGTGATCATTACCCAAGTGGTGCCAATACAGAAGGCCCTCTCCTTCTGCACTTCCAAACACTCCTGCCAAATAAATAAATAAACAGGGAGTTTAAAAATGAATTAGAATTAGTATTCATAATTTCATCTGAATCAGAAGTGAAAGCGTGAAGCAGCTGAGGTGTTCACCTTGTCGAGATCCTCACGAGAACGAGAGGTTCTCGTAGTTCTTGTACTGCTTCAATCGAGTCTCGCGGTACTTCTGTAGCTGTGGTAAAGCTTCACCCATGGAATCCGTTGTATATCCTTCCCATGGAGCTTCAGCATAGCCACACGCAGGAGGAGACAGAGACCGGCGACGTAGGAGGAAAAACAGAGCGTTACGGGTTTCAGCCATGGAGGAAGGAGCGACGTTTGAAGGCTTACGAGAGAGTGAGCACGACGGAGGCTTTGAGACGGAGGGAGCGTCGATGGAGGGAGCGGCGAAGAAGGGGTTGGAAGCGCGACGAAGTTCTGGAATTAGGGTTGGAGGCGCGACGAAGCTCTGGGGTTAGGGTTGGATGCGGCGGCGGAGGGAGCCCGTGCGACGCATGGTACGACGGAGAGAGATCTGTGACGCCAGCGGCAGCGACAGCGGCGGAAGAAGCTGGTGTGATGGAGAGAAGAAGCAACTCGGTGACGGAGAGAGGAAGAAGCTCATTTGACATGGGTAGAGTGTAAATGGATCGAGTGGATAGAGATAAGATTTCAGTTATCTCAATATTTACCGACGGAAAATTTAAATTACAATCGGTAATAATTTAACAAAACGCACCGTTTTGTCTATTTAATTATAGACGGATTTTCCGTCTGTAACCATTTTTCACGGAAAAAAATTAATTTTTTCGATGGATTATAAATTAAAATAATTAAAAACTGCACTATGTATTAGATATTTGAATTATTGCTCTTGTTAACAAATAGCCCATTCTAATAATTAATAAAAATGGTTCTATTATACTAGCCCAAGCCCATACTATTAATTAAAGTAACATTAGTACATATTTCAAATATTTGTTTCAAACCATCAGAGGCATCAGCGCCACTTTTCTCTCTCTTTTAGTGGTTTCCAAACTTTTGGTCTTCTACTCTTCTCATTCTAATTTTCTTTCCATACCAAAACAAGACATATGAAGAAAAACCATTGAAGAGAAGTGAACAGCAAAATATTAACCATTGAATGCACAACAAAAATTTAAAGAGGTATATTTCAATTTTTTTAAGTTAATAACAATGTCAAGTATTATTTATATTATTTATTTAAAATAATTAATTTATTTTTTTATAATGGACAGTGTTCAAAGATTGAAGTGAGGGCAAAACTCAATAGAATTATTTTTGGGTGAGACTTGGAATAAAAAAATAATCAGGTAATTCAATAACTTTATTTTTGGTTATTATATATTTGTGTTTCTAAAATTATTTGTTATTGCTCAATAGGTTTACTATTTTTTTAAAAGAAAATAATATATATGCAATTATTTTTGTTTTTTTTGTTAGATAGTTCAAGTTAAAAATGTCAAAGATGAAAACAATTCACTCATTTTTCAAGAGAAAAGAGAGAATATATGATAAACAAAATTCAGCTTCAGATTCTTTGAATAATGTTCAAAATATTATTGAACAACCTGTGACACAACTTGTTGAGCAAGATATTCAACCCCCTGCTTCCAAAATAACAAGAACTGAAATAGATCAAGTTAATATTGATACATTGATGCATGATCCCGGAAAGCGTCCGCAAATTTGAAATTATCCTATCAATCAACAAGATGAAATCCGTAGAGCATACATAAAGTTTGGACCATATCAATTTATTATGGATGAGTACCCTCTTTCTGGTCTAGAAAGTCATCCTCGTCGTTTCAAAGCTCATTGGTTTAAGAGTTTTTCTTGGCTAGAATATTCGCCAGAAGTGGATGCTGCATTTTGTCTTCCATGCTATTTATTTTCTAGAAAATCAAGTCCATTCACATCAGGAGGATTTCGCAATTGGAAAAAAGTGAATAATGGAAAGGATTGTGCATCTTTATCTCATGTGAGTAAATCTCTTAATTCTCCTCATAATATTGCTGTTAAGTCTTGTAAAGATTTGCTTAATCAATTATGTCACATTGACAAAGTATTGGCTAAGCAAAACTCACAAGTTTTAAGCAATAGATTGCGTCTTAAAGCCTCTATTGATACTGTCAGATGGTTAACGTTTCAAGCTTGTGCTTTTAGGGGACATGACGAGAGTCATGAGTTTCAGAATCGAGGAAATTTTCTTGAAATGTTAAAATTATTAGCTTCTTACAATAAAGAAGTGGATGCAGTTGTTTTGGATAATGCTCCTCAAAATGCAATATACACATCACCTTCTATTCAAAAGGAAATTCTACATGTTTTTGCTAGAAAGGTGCAAAATGAAATTCGCAATGAGATTGGTAATGCAAAATTTTGTTTGATTGTTGATGAAGCTAGAGATGAATCTAGAAGAGAACAAATGGCACTTGTTGTTAGATTTGTTGATAAGCATGAATTTGTCAAAGAAAGGCTAATAGATGTTGTTCATGTCAAAGATACTACTTCTGCTACTCTAAAACAAGAGATTTATTCTGCATTATCTCATCACAATCTCAACATTCAAAATGTTCGAGGTCAAGGGTATGACGGAGCTAGTAATATGCGTGGAGAGTGGAAAGGGTTACAAGCTTTAATTATTCAAGAATGTCCTTATGCATATTATATTCATTGCTTTGCTCATCAATTACAGCTAGCTCTTGTTGCCGCGGCTAAAGAAGTTGTTGATGTTCATGCTTTTTTCCAAAGTTTGAGTAATATTATCAATGTTGTGTGCTCTTGCAAATGCAATGATGAATTACGATCTGCTTATGCAACTGAAATTTCTCATTTAGTTGCAACTAATCAAATTGAAACAGGAAGGGGAGCAAATCGAATTGGCACATTAAAAAGATCAGGAGATACTAGGTGGAGCTCTCACTTCAACTCAATTTGTATCCTTTTACGTATGTTTGGAGCAACAACTTCAGTTCTGGAAGATTTGGCTACTAATGGATCTACATATTCTCAACGTGGTGATGCTACTTATGCTCTTAAATCTTTATTATCATTTGATTTTGTTTTCATTTTACATATGATGAAAGAAATCATGGGAATCACTGATAAACTTTGTCAAGTATTGCAACAAAAATCTCAAGACATTTTGAATGCTATGCATCTGGTTTCTAGTACAAAGTCATTGATTCAACAGTTAAGAGATAGTAGTTGGGGAGCACTTTTGGAGAAAGTTGGTTCTTTCTGCAATGATCATGCTATTCAGATACTTGATATGGGTGCTTCTTTTAGTGACATAATTCGGTCTCGTCGTAAAAAGGATGTTGTCACTGTTGAACACCACTATCGTGTTGACATTTTTACTAGCGTGATAGATTTTTAATTGAAAGAGCTAAATAGTAGATTTAGTGAGCAAGCAACCGAGCTCCTCATATTGAGTACATCTTTAGATCCTAAAGATGCTTTCAAGTTATTCAGTGTTTGCAACATATGCAATCTTGCAAAGAATTTCTATCTTTAGATTTTTCTGAGCAAGAAAAGATTCAATTGGATTATGAGTTACAACATTATGAACTTGATGTGGTTAAAGCTCCAGATTTTCAGAATTTGTCTACTCTTGCTGAATTGTGTCAAAAATTGACAGAGACAGGAAAATCAAATATATATCCTTTAATAGATAGATTAATTCGTCTTGTTTTGACTCTCCCTGTGACAACAGCAACAACTGAACGGGCCTTTTCAGCTATGAAGATTATTAAGACAAGGTTTCGAAACAAGATGAAAGATGAATTTTTAGCAGATTGTATGATTGTATATATTGAAAAGGAAATTGCTTCAAAATTTACTTCAGAGATGATAATTGATGATTTTAGTTCCATGAAACATCGTCGAGCAAGTTTAAAAATGTCAAAATCTTAAAGTATGTAGTTGAACATTAACTTTTATATAATATAATTACTTTTTTGATATATATGCTACAAATCATATTTTGTTAATTTTTTGATTAATACTAAATGAATAATATATAATTATACTAATTTAACAACATATCTTCATTATAATTAATACTAAATGCACTATTAAACTACTTATCAATTATCAATTAAAAATACTTTTAATAATTTTAATGATAATAATAATATCAATAATAGTAATAATAATAATAAAAAATCTTTGTTACCCGATTCACGTATATCAAATAATTTTTTTAAATTATTTTATAAAAAATATCTTTAATATAATTATATTGTAATTAATATTTAATGAATAATATATAATTATACTAATTTAGAAACATATCTTCATTATAATTGTATCAAATCAAAATTTAATGCATTATTAAAAAATACCTTAATAATAGGTATTTATTTTATTTATTTTTGTTTTACTAAAATCTATATAATAAATTACCTTAATAATAAGTAATTACCTTAATAACAAAATGATATAGTAATCACTTCAATATTTACTTTTTAGACAGCTCAATTTTCATTAAACGTAATAGAAACCATAAAAACCAACAATAAATTCTTACTTGAGTTTTTCGTTATTCTTATATATAGGCTTTATTTTTTTAATAATACATTATATATATATTTATATCTATTTTTTAAACAGTAATAATATTATATATTTATATATCTTTTTTTTAATTCTTTCTTAAAAATATTGACATATAATTAATATAAATAACATATATATTGAATAAATATCTCTATTGAATTAATTATAACGATTAATACAAGATAATAACATAAGAATAACTTAATTATAGCAAGAATTTGCATTAAAATTATTGACTAATAATTTGAATATGATTGATATAGTTAAATTGATAATTGATAATACTGAGAGTATATATATAGCAATTATATCAATTATAATAATAATTCACGTGACTTTATATGCAATAATTTGAATTATAATTGTCACCTAGTTATACTTGAATATTATTTAATTTTAGATATTTTATAGGTAAAAGTTATTCTCACGTAAATTATCATCATTATTCAATAATAATAATAATAATAATAACCTCATTCATATTTTTTTTTTCTCTTTATTATTTTTAATACCTAATGGCTACAAGCTATGATTCTATCAACAGTATTATTACCTATAATAGATTATGTAATGAAAAGGTTTGAAAAATAAAGGCAAGGATTATAAGGTTATGGAAAGTCTCATCCAAATTTGACAAGAGTAAGATAGCTTACCTAAAAATGGTTCTCATGGATGATAAGGTAGGTTGATTATCCTCTATGATTTCTTCAAGTGATTTAATAGAGTTATAAGTGCTAATGGTCTTCATTTTTAATTTGTTTTACAGTGTGATAAAATTCATTGTTCAAACAAAAATTATTTGACAAAGATATTTGAGAATGATTTAATCAAGGGGAAGGTTTGTGTCTTCTCAAAATTTTCTGATTGAGGAATCAAACAGAATTTATCTTCCGACTGCACATGTGTGTAGAATAACTTTTAAGAAGGAGTCACGTATACGATCGATGATCGTAACATTCCTGACAATCATTTCAATTTTCTCGATCACATGCTGATATATTGAGACAAACAAATGAAAAGGCTAACTTATTTGGTACGTAGTTAATTTGTATTATTATTATTATTATTGTGTTGTTCATTTATTTGTCTTTAATTTCATGCTTTTAATTCGTTTTTTTAATTAGATGTTATTAGACTCTTGACTGGAAAAGGAGAACTTATATCATGGTCAAAAATAGGAAAAAGTGGCCATTATATTGTGGTTGATCTCCATGATTTGCAATATGTGAAGATTTAAAATTTTACAATTATAATTTGTTTTGTAACAATAGATTATTATCTATTCATATGCAAAATCTTTTTTTATTATATATTATTACTTATTTCTGTTAATTTCTGCTTTTATTAAGAAATGAGAAAAAATTAAATGCACACTGTAGAATTAATTTGCAACTCAACTACTCAATTATCTATGTGATCACCAAGCAACCAAATACATATTAATTATCCAATTTGCAAAATTTAACAAGGGCATTAGTAAGCATATTGATTTAACCCTTTATTTGACATATTTATTTATATTATATTTATAATCATGTTATAATTATTTTTAAAACTATCTTTTTAAAAAATACTATTAATATTAACATATGATATATTAAATAGATATTTTAAAAGTAACAGTAGCTTATGAAAAATAAAAATTAACGTAAATAAATATTGCAAAACATATATCTATACAACTCCTTTTGTTTTTTTTTCTAATACAGACACAGTTCAACTAAACTCTATTTACCCCAAAATTATGTGATAGAGTGCAAAACTTTAACCGATAATAAAGCTGGAAATATTGTTCTTATCTCAATACTAAATCTAATTCCAAATAATGAAACATTATCCATCAGATTTTAAAGAAGACAATTTTTAATTATCATGTCATTTGCAATGACAATAAATAAGTCCCATAGAAAAACTCTATCGAAAGTTGGAATTTACCTTCCAAGACCAGTTTTTACCCATGGTCAATTGTATGTTACGTTACTAAGGGTAACCAGTAAAGATGGTCTACAAGTGCTGCTGTTGCAAGATCATGTGCACTTGGAAGATAACTGCACGATGAATGTGGTATATAGAAAAGTTTTTGAGAGCTTATAATAAAAAGGTAATAACAAAATGTCTTACTTAAATTTATTTATTTATTAAAATTTATTACTATCAATTAAAAAAATTTAACAATTCTAGGAGCTAATGGATATGCATTCTTATTGTACATTAATAGCTTGAGAATATTAAAATTATCATAAAAATCCGTATTATTTTATTCTCCTGATAAACAATTTTATAATTACGTTAATCATATAATTTTATATACTAACATTGATACAATGTTGTTTCAGATATATATTTTACAGGTATCAAAGGATAGCGTTGAATTGTTATTCAGTAGGTTTAAATTATTTATTGTTTATTGCAAAACTTTTTGCATTAGGATTCTCTATTAATTTGTACTTTATTTTGAGTTGATTTTGATATGTTCTTACTTCAGAGTAAACCAACATATAAACTTTGATAGTGAATTTAAGTATTACTAGATTATTTATGTTCATATTAAGTATATATGTTTGATTTATTGAAAAAAGTAGAATAAATAACTATTTTATAGTTAATACAATTAACACTATATTAAAAAAATGCATACAAATTATTTTTTATTAATTAAATTATTATAATTGAAATTAATTTTAACACAAAAGTTTAGAATTATAATTTCTATCTTATCACATGCATGGTACGGGTTATTAAACTTGTTAATACTTTTAAAAATAAGTGAAAAAGATTATTTAAGAAACAAGTAGACTACATGTTAATTAAAACAATTCCGTTACGTTACCAACTGCTGCATTTCTGCCAACTCTTATTTATAACTGTATTTACTGGAAGTGTCTTTGTGAATGTGTCTAATAAAAATATCTTTTCTATAGCTGTATTTAATAGAAGTGTATTTATAGATATATTTTTTTATGTGTCTCTTTATATATGTGTTTAAAATATAATAATTAATTATTTTTGGTAATAAATTGGTAAATAATATGTTGGTACCCTATATTTTTTCTAATTAAAATACATCTAGTTATTATTAATTATATGTTGACTGAAAAACATTAGTCACATACACTTTTTTTTTTTGTGATTTGTGTGTATGCAGAGTATACTATTTCATGCGTACATCACTCAAATATATGTGTGCAAAAACTTGACAAATATGTATACGAAATTTGTTGGTCATATCATCAATTATGGGGAAAAAATAGCTTAGCTCCTAAAATTTTTCATTTTGCAATGAGTTTTGTGCTGAAATGTGGGCTTAATATAAATCATTTGTTAAAACCTTTAAAATAAATTTATTAAAAGAACTTAGGGAGTGCTTTTTTTTTTGGGTTGGGTAGGTGGGGTTTGGGGGAAGGGATTTTGGTTGTTCAAAATTGTTGAAACGTTTTTTATTTTTAATTAATTGATGATTTATTTGTTTTCAAAATAAAAAATGAAGGATCTATTTGTTTTTTATTTTTTAATTATGATGTAATTGAATATAAAAAAGCCTACGCCTATATATTAAATAATTGTTGTATCTAAAATGTATTTGACTTGTAAATACGACAATTCAATAAAAAATATTCGTGCTTCTTAATAAAAAAAATACAACACGACGAAACTAAAATTATTAACGTGCAGAGTAGAATAAAATTAAGTTAACGGAGATATAAAGGGAAATGAACAAACTATCATATTCACTATAGGCTATAGCCTATATAGGTTACAGCCATTGTTTAGAAGAAAATTTACCGACTAATTAAGAAGAGGCACAATGTCCAAGTCATTAACAATATTCAACAATGGTGACAATTATTTTGAGCTTTTCTAATGCGATTGTTGACTATGTAACTAAATAATTTTGAGTTATAATTCATGAAGTAAACTTTTAAATAGAATCAATTTGGGTTGGTCGAGTGGTCAGCTCACTCGTTCTTTTAAATAAGTGTCGGGGGTTCGAATCTCGCCTCCAATTAAAACAAGAACTACAACCTCTACCTAGTTATTGTTTTGCATAATTATTCTCAATTTAACAAAATACCCAACTAAGTGATTATGCACACAAAAAAAACCTAAGTGTTACTTAGATTTTTTTTTTATCAATAATAGACTTATTATTGTAATTATTTTTAAGTCAGAGTACATAAAGAATACATGATATAGAGTACATAAAGAATACATGATATATAAGCTATAATAACTCAACAAATATTTTCTAAGGAAATGTAAGATCTTGAAATGAATAAAATAAGAATAATCTACATATTTAAGTCTTTTTGGTAACTAAGTTCAACTAATTTAGTCTAACATAACAAAATCAGTCATAGATAACATTATTCTAAGTTTTATTGTTTAAAGTTTTGGCATTTTTATCACATAGAATTCATTTTTTATTATGGCAACATTAGTTTTTTTTTTTTGTTTGATGAGTACTCTTGTCAGCGTTCGCAAAGTTTATGATAAAAACATTTGTTTTTCCTTTTAACAATTATGGAAATCCGGATATGTTGGCTAAAAGTTTATTGTTGGCTATGTTAATACTCCTTTCCCTTATGGACCGGTCCGAAAAAGAGAATGGGCCGAATACTAGAGAGCTTCACTTGCGTAACATTACTACAAGTTTTAGGGTTTGAAAATTTCCCAAATCTCTTAAACCCTATTAAAACCCCATTCCCTCTTCGGCTGTTTTTCTCTTTCCCCTCAGTTTCGGAGATGGCGTTCAGCTCGATTCTTCGCAGGTCTGGATCTCTCGCAAGGCCTCTTGTGATTGCAGGGCAATTGTTGAAGAACACTCAGCGGCAGAGTAGCTACCGCACCGTTTTGTTGAGCGCCATCAACCAGAACGTGCAAAAGGACTCGGCGGTTCCGACGTTCGGTTTTTCTTCTTTGGCTTATAAGAACAAGCCCACCTCCGACGAGAACCTTCTCCGCGTCATCGAATCGGAGATCACTTGCGCCCAGGAAACCGACAATCACACTGTAAGTTTCTTTGCTCTTCTTTCTTCATCATTCTGTGAAATGATTATCTTGATAATGAAAGGGATTCGGTAATCAGCTCAATTCAATGATTATTATGATGGTTGATTATTATTTCTAGCTCCCTCTACTGGTTTGATGTTTCGTTGACTAAAAAATGTTGCTGTAGCATTGTTTCACATAAAAACTTCTATGCATTATTTAATTTTAGTAGTGTCATTTTTCTTTTGAAGTGTGTATCATAAATTTAGTGCCTTTTTTTTCTTCTTTCTTATATGTGATGTGCTTTACTCTTTTTTATTTTGTTCTTGCCATTAAATACCAATATTGTATTCTTTTCACCACTTGCCCCTTGAATTGTAATTTTTTTTATAATTAATTATTCATAATTTTATGAAGTATTGGTCCTTATAGTTTTATTTATTTCTTTATTTGGTCACTAAAGCATAAAACTATGTGGACTTGTACGAAAATATTTATGTTATCTGGACAGATCAAATTTGAATACAACTATAGGTACAAAAGTTATATTTAAACTATGATTTATTTTGGGAGTTTCTTGTTGAAATTCGGAAAAGTAGTTGTATGATCACACTTTTTTTTTTGTGTTATAGAGACAGGTTGATGAGGCTCCAAGTAATTTCCCTTTTAAGATACTTGATCAGCCGGGACAGCAGACTATAATGCTTGAAAGGACATATCAAGGTGAGGAAATTAAGGTTGAGGTGCACATGCCTGATCTGGTCACCGGGGAAGAAAATGATGATGGTCGTGACGACGACGATGAGAGTGAGAGAGCATCTCAGTCAAGCATTCCGCTTTCAGTCAGTGTTTACAAGAAGGATGGGCCCTATCTGGAATTCAGTTGTGTGGCTTACCCCGATGAGGTCGTCATTGACAGCTTGTCTGTTAAGAATCCGGAACCCAGCGAGGATCAGATTGCATACGAAGGACCAGACTTCCAGTAAGTCTCCGCACCTTGCACTCAGAATCTTTTCATTTCACAGTTCAATATTCTGGTAGTGTAATTTCTAGACCCTGTCTGAACTTCTTTTGTGTTCCTGTCTTACAGGGATTTGGACGAGGGCCTCCAAAAGTCTTTCCACAAGTACTTAGAAATTAGAGGAATCAAGCCTAGCACAACCAATTTCTTGCATGAGTACATGATCAACAAGGATAGCAGGGAATACTTGGTCTGGTTGCAGAAGCTCAAGCAATTCGTTGAAGCATGAGACGTTATTTTAAGCAAGAACACGCAACACTGAAAATTTGTTTTAATAACCTGATTATATGCGTTGATGCCATACATTCAGAGGGAAATATAATTAGATACCCTGTCACTGTGGTTTAGTGATAGTTCCTATTAGAAGTAGGTTATGTCTCAAAAGTGCTTGGTTAATTTTGTTTGTGTATCCTCTTTGGCGCATTTTCTTGTATGAGCTTGACAACTTTTTTTTTCTTTTTTGGGAAAATTATAAAGAAAGCCAAGTATTAGTCGTTCATTTCTTAGTTAATATTTCATGCGCGTGCCTTTGGTCTTCCATCCTTTTATTACGCGTATCAAACAGAGAACTCGAGTTAGAGATTTTGTCGAGAGTCGAGAATGAGAGCACTTTATGAATTTTTTTGTTCAATATGTATAACGGTGGTTATTTACTATGTACATATAACATAATTAATTTTTAAAATATCTAATTTACAAATTAAAACATTAAAATATTTATAATGCACATTTGCTTTCTTCCATATTTATTCACTCCTTTTGTTTTTTGTACAGAAGTACATATAAATTTTATTTATTGCATAGGAGTACATCAAAATTTAAAATATAATTTAAGTAAAAAAGATTTCATATTATATACCAATAAAGTAGTAACATGCATTAACTGGATTATTAAATAAATTACATTTATTTAAATTTTTAAATAGTGGGTACCGTGTTAATAATGAGCAGTTTAATAATTTCCAAGTAAACGTGTTAATCCTTATCATTTAAAATAGACTAAAATTGATCAAATATATCTATTTAATCTCTTCTACCTACCTTTTTATATACTAATTGCATGCCAAAAGTTTGGATTATTGTAAACGTCGTTTACACTGTAAACGAGATAAACATGAGATACATACAAAATTATCTCATTTACAGAGTAAACGACATAAGAGAGGAGTATTTATTTCGATAAATATTTTTAAAATTATTTATTTTAGTAATTATTACCTTTATTTAATTTATAAAAAAAAATAAATTTATTTAGAACAAAAGCAATGTGATTAAGTATAATTTACTTAGATGTGATTAAAAATAATTAAATAACTATGTACTAAAAATTGATATTATTGAAGGATAAAATTAAAATTTATTTCTATACATGTAATTATGTATCGTTTTTGTTCTCAGCGTTTTCGTCATATTTAAGTTCCTAACGTTTCAAAATCATCTCAATTTTATCCCAACGTCAATTCTGTTAACAGATCTCTAACGATAGAACAACATTGAGTCAATTTTGAAATGTTAAATACTTAAATAAGACGATTTAAACGTTAGAAATAACTTTGAGACTTACCCCAAACATTACAGATAAAAACGATACTTTACTCATAAAATAAAATAAAAATGATAGCCTAAATTCAAATCTTAACAAATTTGATTATCTTATTATTAAAGTATATTATTTACACTTCTAAGACATTTTCTTATGTGAAATGTGTATGCAATCACTTCATAAAGTTAGAATAAGGATGGAAAATGATTAATATTCAATCA
>NC_029791.2:10959255-10964142 GCF_000816755.2 Arachis ipaensis | reverse complement strand
TTTTGTACAGAAGTACATATAAATTTTATTTATTGCATAGGAGTACATCAAAATTTAAAATATAATTTAAGTAAAAAAGATTTCATATTATATACCAATAAAGTAGTAACATGCATTAACTGGATTATTAAATAAATTACATTTATTTAAATTTTTAAATAGTGGGTACCGTGTTAATAATGAGCAGTTTAATAATTTCCAAGTAAACGTGTTAATCCTTATCATTTAAAATAGACTAAAATTGATCAAATATATCTATTTAATCTCTTCTACCTACCTTTTTATATACTAATTGCATGCCAAAAGTTTGGATTATTGTAAACGTCGTTTACACTGTAAACGAGATAAACATGAGATACATACAAAATTATCTCATTTACAGAGTAAACGACATAAGAGAGGAGTATTTATTTCGATAAATATTTTTAAAATTATTTATTTTAGTAATTATTACCTTTATTTAATTTATAAAAAAAAATAAATTTATTTAGAACAAAAGCAATGTGATTAAGTATAATTTACTTAGATGTGATTAAAAATAATTAAATAACTATGTACTAAAAATTGATATTATTGAAGGATAAAATTAAAATTTATTTCTATACATGTAATTATGTATCGTTTTTGTTCTCAGCGTTTTCGTCATATTTAAGTTCCTAACGTTTCAAAATCATCTCAATTTTATCCCAACGTCAATTCTGTTAACAGATCTCTAACGATAGAACAACATTGAGTCAATTTTGAAATGTTAAATACTTAAATAAGACGATTTAAACGTTAGAAATAACTTTGAGACTTACCCCAAACATTACAGATAAAAACGATACTTTACTCATAAAATAAAATAAAAATGATAGCCTAAATTCAAATCTTAACAAATTTGATTATCTTATTATTAAAGTATATTATTTACACTTCTAAGACATTTTCTTATGTGAAATGTGTATGCAATCACTTCATAAAGTTAGAATAAGGATGGAAAATGATTAATATTCAATCATCATTCAATCATCATTCTGGTGAATTGCAAACAAGAGGATAGAAGAGGATTGAATGAGGTAATGGGTTGTGAGGTAAGAACACTACCTATTACATATTTTGGGAGCAAGTCCAAGAAGAGTTGCAACGTGAAAACTAATCTTGGATAAGATAGAAAGGAAGTTAAGTAGCTGAAAATCGAATTTGTTAACAAAAGTAGGGAAGTTGGTAATTATAAAATCGGTAATAAATACTTTGTCTATATATTTTTTTGGTCTCTTTAAGATGCCAAAAGAAGTTGTAAAGAAAATTATACAGGTGCAAAAGAGATTCTTCTGGAGAAACAAAAAAGAAAAGAAATTTATGCCAACAATCAAATGGAGCACTATTCAAAAGCCTAGAGAGCATGGAGGACTTGGAGTTGGAGATATAGAAATGAAAAATGCAGCCATGTTGTTTAAGTGGTGGTGGAGGTACTCAGATAAAAAATGAACCACTGTAGAAGAGAGTAATTGGATCTTGTTATGATGTAGACAAGAACATGCCAGTTGAAGAGCACAATGATAAAGGATCCAATGGTCCATGGAAGGAGATTGTGAACTTTGAAAAGAAGAATGAGTTGTACAAAGAAATTTGTAAGGAGGGATGGAGAAACTGTGTTGAAAAAGGTAAAGAAACAAGGTTGTGGAAAGATATATGGGTTGGGAATGTATCACTACAAGATAAATTTTAAAGGTTATTTGCGATTTCAAATCAGAAGAATAGCACTATATATGAGTGTGGGATGTAGATCGGTTCATCATGGGTGTGGAGTCTCCAATGGAGAAGGAATTTTTTTTGAGAGGGAGAAAGTACAAATAGAAGAATTAAATAACATTTTAGATAGTGTGTTCTTATGTGCAGGTAACATAGATAATGCCTCATGGAGATTTAGCTTGGATGGAAGATACAATGTGAAATCATTCATCAATGTAGCGTAGCCGAAGGAAAAATATATGGGAGCCAACTATAAAACATATCTTTGATGATTTATGGAGATGGTTGGTACCACCTAGAATTGAGATGCTCGTGTGGTTTGTGATAACAGATGGGCTGAATATAAAGGACAAACTAATAAGGAAGGGAATCATAAGCCAAGGTGAAGGGACTTGTGTTTTGTGTGAGAAGGCGCAAGAGTCGGTAAACCACCTTTTTCTTCATTGCTCTTTTTGCTCAAAATTATGGCCTATGGCCTTGAATGTAGATTGAAAAAAAAAGTGAGAAGTATACAGGAGAGAAGTGCAATTTAAAGAAGACAGAAAATGGATATGGTGGAACTGTATTTAGTATAAACCATATAGAAATATATTTTGTGTTGATGGATATTTACAGGAACCAAACAAAGAAATACACTATTATATGGGTGATTTGGTGAGTCATGAGTCAATGGGAGATGCATTATTAGTTGGACTGCAAATGTCTTTGCAATTTGTTTTCGAAAAGGTAGGAGTAACAGAAGAAGATATAAAAATGATGGTTGATAATAAATACATTGTAGAGTGGTTACATAAAAATATAGATATAAACTGGGAGTTGAGATTTTTAAGAAATAAGACAAGTAACATAAAACATATATTGCAGAACACAAATGTGAAGTTCAAGGGAGAAAGTGAATACAAATCAAGAAAAGAGTGGGAATCAAGGGCAATAATTAAGGACTATAGATGGATAAAATAGAAAAAATAAGTACATTGACTTCTTATAACAGGTGATGGAAGTATAGAACAAAAAAATCCAATTCAACGTATTACATTTGAGGAATGTTTTGATTCTCTATGTATTATTTACTTGTTTATTAGTTTATGTTTATCGTCTAATTTGTTTTTTGTTTATGTTTATCGTCTAATTTGTTTTTTTTTTGTTGATTTTAGTCTTTGATAACAATGCCGAAAGAAATTAAATTTAATCACTTGACATTAATATTCTGTACTCCCTAAAAAGATCGAATTGTTTATTACTGATCTAAAAAAAATCTTCGTTACCTCCTCAATAGGGCCCTATGCATATATCCAATTTTTATTTTATTTTCTTAATTTTAATTGTACTTTCTCAAATTAAGTAGTGTCTAGTCACCAAAAAAAATAAGTAGCGTCTTCCTACTCACATCCTGAGGCAGCATGAAGTCACTCAATATCGTTGCTCAAATGTTAGGTGCATCTTGCCAATAGTTGTCATGTCAAGTTCTGTTTACGTTTTGGCGTTAACCACATTAAGTAAAACCTGATATTTGCACGTCATTGTAACTAAGTTATCCTCACAAAACTTTATTGTTAGAACATTCATGAATACCGTGATTGGGAAGGTAAAAGTATCACTAATTATGCCTCCTAACTAATAATATTTAACCGTATTATATACACACCAAAAATCAATTATTAAATCAATTATTCATATAAAAATAAAATTTAATTTTGATATATTGTTAATATAAAATCATTTTATATGTATATTTAATTACATAATATCAAGAAGCTTTTAGTATTAGTATTGCTCAATAAACTAATATTTATGGGTTAATCATTAAAATAAATCTTGAAAAATCACGTATATATGTGGTCTTTTATAAATTTAACAATTCAATTTAATTCTTAAAATGATATCAACGTGAATAAAGTTAATCTTTCTGTTTATTTTTTTATTGAGTAAATAAATAAAAGTACACATGAAAAAATTTTTGAATTACAAAATATACACTACATAATCAAAATTTTAATGTATACATCAAAGATGACTAAATTAATTTGCCCTTAGAAAAATTCCATTTCCATTAAGTGTAGTGTATAGTTACATATAAATTAATGATTTAATACTATTTATCATTTTTTGAAGATCTGAGGTGAAATATATCTTATTTCTAATTTTAAAATAACCTAAATAAGATTATTAAAAAGAAGAGTGTCCATGAAAATAAATGTTGCAACAAATTAGCATCTCAAATAATTTTGTCTTTGTACTCATGTTTTACTTCATTAACTCAGACGAAATACTCACATCTCAATTTAAATTTCTGTTCATTTATGCTTCATTGAACATGAAGATAAAAAAATTTGAGTAATGAAAAAGACTTTTAATAAACACAGTCTGAAACTAAATTTAATATAAGCATATCTTGTATAAAGGACATCGAAAGAATCATCTCCTTGAATTATGTTCTGTTCGCGATTTTAGTAATACGACCTCAATGCCATGGTAGCATTTTTCATAATTAAAAGGGTGTTTTTTTGTTCTTTCTCTTTGACACAGCTCCGCCGAATGATCGGTGTCAATGTGTCACCTGAGCTGTTCTCTTGTAAAGGTACTCTCTTTTAAGTTTTAATCCTTAAACTTAGACATAGTTTCAACTTCTCTCCTTTAGGGTCACACTGTCACCGGAGCTGTTCTGCTGTAAAGGTATTCTCTTTCAATCCTCGACCTTAGACATAGTTTCAACCTCTCTCCTTTATTGACACCTCTGAAAAATGTCATAACATTAGAATTCCATCAACTTGGGTACAACAAAGATACTCTCTCTTTTAATAATTTTATTTAGTTTATTTTAAAATTAAGAAATAAGATATATTCTACCTCAGATTTAAAAAAAAAAGAATAAATAGTGCTAAATTATTAATGTATTCGCCACTATTCACTAGATTTAACGAAAATGGAGCTCCTTTAACCGTAAGTTAGTTTTATTCATGTGTACATTAAAATTTCGATCCTGTCATGTATATTTTTATAATCTAAAAAATCTGTTATGTTTATTTTTGTCTATTTACTCTTTCTTATTAATGCGGCTGGCTAACATGTAAGATAAAATTTGTTAAATATTATGTTATCAACGTGCCACGTAATACTTAATAGTTAAGAGTGATATATAATAAAAAAATATTA
>NC_029791.2:10958138-10959132 GCF_000816755.2 Arachis ipaensis | reverse complement strand
ATTCTTATCTAATTTTTTTTGTTATTAAATATTTCTGTTTAAATACTAGCCTTGATATGCACTATCAACTCCATTGTTTGATAGAGTATGATATCAAAATCAGGTAGGTCTCGCATTCCATTTAGTTACATAGCAAATGCATATCACTTGGCTTTGTAATAACAAGTGTTTTTTTTCTTTTTTTTTTCTTTTTATATTTCGGTGCATTTTAATTACTTTGTATATATAGTGTATCGATGTGGTATATATGTAACGTATTTTGATTTGATAGTTGCTTCCTGATGAAGAAACGACAAAAAGAAAACAGTTTCCCGCTTTTTCCTTTTCTTTCGTTGTAAAAGAATCTCTCTCTTTTCTCTATTGGGTCTTAGCTTTCTGCATCCTCTTCCTCTTGTTTTCTTCCTATAATTTTATCTCCTTTCCCTTTAATTTCATCTAACCACAATACAAGGGAAGAAGAACCAAACATTCTTCTTATTTCTTTTTTATTTTGAACATCTTTACTTCTTAATCTTCTTTTTCTGTTTAATTAACTGCAGAATTCTGATCTCTCTACTAGGATTATAGTAGTCCATAATAATAAAAACTCAGGTGCAACAATGATTTTTCCAAGATTCTCCTCGATTCAAAAAGGTATGACTTTTATAGATTCCCAAGTTTATGCTGCTCAAGGAAATCAATCAAAGTAAATTCTTGATCACACTTAAAAGATTCCGAATTCTAATGCTCCTTATTTTTATTTTTTTTTATCTGAATCAAAAGCTCTATAATTTCCATCTTCTTGCTTTTCTTCCTCTGTGCTTCTGAGCACACACCCCTTTTCTTTCCACAACTTTGTTAGTTGTTAGTTAGTTAGTTAGTTAAGGTTTGATGGAATTGGAAAGCGTGTATCCTGGGTGGAATTGGAACTGGAATTTGTTAGAGCAAGAGAGGCAGAGCAGCAGCAGAGAATGGAGTAAAGAGGACAACAAGAAGTTCGAGAGCGCGCTGGCGA
>NC_029791.2:10945253-10958029 GCF_000816755.2 Arachis ipaensis | reverse complement strand
GTACAGAGAGCTGGAAGAAGATGTCAATGATATAGAAGCCGGCCGGGTCCCTGTCCCCGGCTATATCGCCTCTTCTTTCACCTTCGAGCTTCTTCACCACCACAACCATGATGGATCTCGAAGAAGGCCTAATACCCCTAGACCTTCTTCTGATCAAGAAAGGAAGAAAGGTGTTCCTTGGACTCAAGAGGAGCACAGGTAACCTAACTAAATTCATATTCAACTTTTATTTTTGGTCCTTCATCATTTGCCTCGAACAAAATACTTATTATTAATGTTGCGTGAAGAGCGCACGAAGTTAGTCCCACATCAAAAAAAACAAAGAGTGAAGAGTTTATAAGATGAGAGACTCATTAATTTACCATTTTAAGATTTTGAGTTGAATTTGGTGTCTTCTTAACTTATAAAATTTTATGGATTGTTTCTATATATACAGACGTTTTCTGATGGGGCTTTTGAAGTATGGAAAAGGAGATTGGAGAAACATTTCACGCAATTTCGTGGTGACGAAGACTCCTACTCAAGTTGCTAGCCATGCTCAGAAGTACTACATAAGGCAAAAGGTTTCTTCAGGAGGGAAAGATAAGAGGAGACCGAGCATCCATGATATAACAACTCTTAACCTCGCAGAAGCCACTGCTACTTTAGATGATAATAATATCAACAAGCCCCTCTCATTCAATGAGTCTAAAGTACAATTGGACTGGTTCAATCACTGTAATGATGATGGATCAGTGATGGTTTTCGACCCCAATTGCGACCATTTGCAAGAGCAGGATCTCTTTGATTGTGCTTTCCATGAAGCTTATGCAAAGCTCAAGATCCCGCATTTCAACAAGGAAGCTGATTTCGGTATTCATGCATTGTAATGCCAACAACTCTTTCCATGTTTGTTAACAAATAAAGTTATATATCAAACAATTCATGCTGTATGCTCATCACTTCAATGATGCTTGCTACTTGAAAGGAACCTGCAATAATGTTTAATCCTTACAGATCTTTTCATATTCATCATTCTGTTTATGTCTGCTTTCTTGGATACTCAATTTGATTCATAACACCATCATGTGTTAGATATAAAATTCTACGAGATATCATTTTTTTCTAGAAAATTTGTTGAATTTTATTCTATCCAACCAAAACTAAGGACAATGGAACAGATGTCTCTCTCTCTATATATATATATCTTGTTTTTTAATTTAAAACACTTATCCAGCACAACTTTTAGTGTGTATTGGTATTTAAGTTTTTCCACATTATTTTAAATTAATGCCCTCTTTTCATTCTTATCCAATATACGTCAAGCTGCAAAATGATGATAATAATACTAGCACTCTAGCAGGCACAAAATATAAGAAATATACTAGCCTCAAATTAAGGTATTCCTAACCGGAGCTGTTGGTGCTTCTGCAAATGAAAAAAAAAATATACCAAATTGTGTAAATGAGTGTACAAAAGCTATATTTTGAGATATTTTGGTAAACTTTTAGTCCTTCAGAAGAAAAACATATTTGGCGTTGCTAATGCTCTATTCAAATTACTTTGACACTACATTTTATTAAAAATGTAGTTAATTGGATTAATCATGATAGTGATGATACACCAAGCTTCAAATTGTGACTTGTGAGAGACATAGGCGCGACCTAGCGCACGAGGCTCCCACCCAGTGGTGTTTGACTCTTACTAATTTAGAAGACATTTCTAATATTTAATTACAAAAATTTTACTTATCTTTCAAATGTTGTCTTTTACTTAATTTTTAAATTTAATATTTTATTATTTTAATTTTTTAATTAATCATGTTTTTTTATTTTTAAAAAACTATTATTATATTTATTTAATTTATTATATTTGTAACCGTAAAACTTATAACCACTTTCAATGTATTGATTTTTTATGAACCACATCCTAAAATTTGTAACCACTTTTTTTGTACTGATTTTTCAAAAATCACATAAGTTTTCAAAATAAATTATAAGAAGGTACACTAAATATTTTAACAACACATTCAAAATTCATGTAAAAAAATTTATATAAAAATTTGCAAACATAATGAATAACATAAACACATCCAAAATTAAATGAACAAAATAAACACATTTTAAATTATAAGAATGTTTGTTAAGTATTTATCAATACATCCAAAATTTATATAAAAAAAATTTATATACAGACTTAAAACTTAATGAACAATATAAACACGTCTAAAATTAAATGAACAACATAAATAGATCTAAAATTAGGTATTTATACATCTAAATTACGTTAACATTATAAATCCCAAATCAAATAGATGAATGCAAACAAAAAAAAAATTATCATCACAAACACATTAAAAAGATTAAAAAAAACATAGACATACTAACAAATTTCATTAACCAAAAGTCTGTGAGCTAGTCGACTCTTTTGTTAGCCCTTGTTAATGAGTTTAACGGGTATAAGTAATTAAGAACAAAAATAGTAAAATTATATCCTCTCTACGGGAAAGGGTATTAGAGGTTTTAAGAAGCGGCGCGGAGGAGGAAGCGGCGATAAGAAGGAGCACGGCGAAGAGGAGGAGCACGAGAATGAGAATCACAATGGGATTTTAGGATTGATGTGTGTTTTGAGTTTTTAAGGATTTTTTTTTTTGAATGTGTTGGCGTTTAAGGGTACAAAATAGATTTGGATATTTAAAATTGAATTTTTGGATTTTAATTTGATTTAAACTGTTTTTTGAATTTGTATTTAAAAAAAAAAAGACACTAAATCTATTTAGATGTGTTTGTTTTATTTTTTTTAATTAATAGAATAAAATGTAGCTAGCTAGCTAATAAGGACATTATTTGCAAATAAAGTAAGGGAAAAAAAATGGTACATATGCCTAAGCTTCACTACTCTCACAGTCCAAGCTGTCACCCTGTCACATATCAACCAAGTTCAACAAATTTGAATTAATAATAAATAAGTTTAATTATTTTATTTATTTTTTTAATTTTATAATTAGATTATTTTTATGTTAAAAACGCTAAAATTAATAGAATATTTTTTCTAAAAAATATGTGATCAAAGATTTAATTAGATTCTTAATTATAGATACTTTTAATTTATAGAAAAATATTCAGTTAACTTTAATATTTTTTATATTAAAAAAATTAATTACAAAATTAAAAAATTAATAAAATCTAATTAAAAATTTAGTAAAAATATGAAGGGCAACCGCAGTAATTAATCTTTGGTATATGTAGTGTAGTAAGGTTTTGTGTTTATTTATCCGAAAGATGAGTTTGTTAATAATGAATAGGCATTGTAAGAGAGGAAGAGGGGCAAGTTGACCTTTGTTTGTGATGAAGGAAGGCATCACCTTTAGTAGTCGAATCCGAGTTTGCATTCCACTCAAACAAGAATCGCATGCTTCATTGGGGGTCAAGAATATGGCCAGATTCACGTAAGCATACATATATATGCCAATGTGGTTCACACTATCTACAACCTCTATAATTTATTTTTACATGTTGATTCTTCAGCCAATCCAGTTTGTTCCTTTTGCTTTGATATTTATGTTTCCACCAATCTACTTTTCTAGGGTGGCGATACTGTTGCGTCAGCAATTGTTCCTTCTTTTCCTGGTCTTTGCTATCCATCATGTTTTCTTTTGATTCTTTATTTTTCTTCAGAGAACCCCATTAACTTCTTTTTTGCTATCTTTTTACCGGAGATAGTTTAATCTCGAAAATGGATCTTCTCCAATTTTTTTAACACTTGAGAGAATAAAATATAATTTTTCACCTTTAATTCTATAAGTGGGACCAAAAATAAAGAGAAAAAAGAGAGTAACAAAAGATGAGATTAATTAAAAATCAAAATTTAGACAAAATTTAGACAGTACTATATATTAAACAAAAATTTAAACAATACTATATATTCAGAATTTAAAATTGTTATAATAAAATTATAATTAAATGCTCTTATAATCAATTTTTTTTTATAAATACCAAATTACCAATATATAGTTTCATATTATGATTGTTCTTTTGTATTCATGCATGATGATTGATTCCCATTAACATATTATAGACCTATACAATATGCAGGGGTTGTTCATATACTTAAAAACTATTACTAAGAATAAAGTGACAGACCTCATTAGATTACATGCTGATTATGATTATCAATTGAGCTATTCAAACTACTTTATGCAGTTTGATCTGGATAGGAATTTTATGAGAATATAAGCGCACAATAATTGGTCTTTCTGATTGAATAGATTATTAGAATTGTTCCTTTTGTTTTTTCTTCAGAAATCCTTAGACAATATACACTATTGTTATTATTTTTAATGTTCCAAACTAGTCTAAAGTGATCCTTGACTCATTAGGAAGATTTCTGTCTGTATTCAAAAATTACATTTCAAACACTGAAAACAACTTGTTGATAGTATTATTACCAAATCAACTTTAACATTTCTAATCAAATGGTTAACAGAGAGCAGTTAATTAGGTTTTTTAAGCATTTAGTCTAGGATATTCAATAAGTTAACCAAGAGAATTAGGTTGAGTTTTAAGAAAGATGTATTTGGACTATATGGTCTGTTTGATTTATGTTTTCATTTTTTATTTTTACAACTTTGCACAAAAATCTAAAAAGTCAAAAACAAAAAATTTATTTTTTTTCAATAATTTTATTTTTATGGAGTAAAGTATTATTTTAGTTTTTAATGTTTGGGATAAATCTTAATTTGGATCCTGATATTTCAAACATTCTATTTCTGTCCCAAAAAATTTTAATCAGATTCAATGTTGTCTTACCGTTAAATTTGACACTAATAGTTAACCGAATGAGTGACGTAGATATTATTAACATTACTAGTTAGTTAATAAGTCATATCTTTTTTTCATATGTTAGAAAAACATAACTAAAACCTTATTGTAATACTTCTCAATTTTTTTTTGTACAAAACTCCAAAATCTTACAATCAAATCATTAATGCTTAAAAATTAAAGAAAAAAATTTATATTAGTAATTATTAATGAATTGATTTTATTTACATATTAAAATCAAATGCTATTAGCTCTTTAATATACGAATTATTTGTAACAATATTAAACCCACTTAATATTTTTTTTGGATTAAAATAAGATATTTAAAACTCTTTTAGACTGAAATAAAATATTTAAAATGTTAAAAACTAAATTAAAATTCATCCCAAATTTTGGGATCAAAATAACACTTAATTATTATTAATTTTTATATAACAGGAATTAATTGAGATAAATGGCTTATCCGCTGGTACCATCTTTCATATGGCAGCAAGAGACAAGACCAAAGACTCTTTGGAAGCACCTTTTTTAAAAATAAAAAATAAAAAATAAAAAAATATGGTGTGCTTTGGCCTTTGAAGCTCATCCTTTTAGCAAAGTAGCTAGGTCTCAAGGCACTATTTGAGACTTTGATCCATCCATAATTTAATAAGCATATAGTTGCAGATATTGATGAAACATAAGATTAATGTATTAAATTAAGTAAACATAATCATATCAACCAAAATTGTTTTAAAGTAATCATAACTTTTTTTTTAACACACTATAAAACATTCATATAATATAAAAACCTCTTAAAATATAAAGTTGTTGTGCCTTTTCTAATTCTGGATTAGGATGCTGCATGCAAATATATAATCCTAATCAAATTAAATATAGTGCACACTATATTATTAACCAATAATCTCATGGACATAAACAAATTAGTCACCAAATTAGTTATGGTATATGTTAGAAACAAGAGAGTAATTTGAAGAGTGTATTATTGAGTATGTTGAAAGGTACAATATACAAAGATATATATAGGTGCTAGGAGAATCAAAACAATAAAAATATACAATTCTATAATTAATATACAGATATACTATATAAATATAAATGATACTAATTGATCTAAATGAATTCTAATTATACTCTAACATCCTCCCTCAAACTCAAGTGGAAGTTACAGAAACGAATAAGAGGATGAGCCTTTGGAAGACGACAAGGAGACATTACCGGATAAAGTGACAATCAATCTCAATGTGTTTTGTGCATTCATGAAACACATTATTATGCGCAATCTAAATAGCATTGCAGTTGTCACAAAAAACATTAGTCGAAGACGACTAAGAAGTATCCAAATCTTCGAAAAGCCAACGAATTGAGATTAATAGTCGTTCTTTTTTTTTTCTAGTTTGAATATCTATTATGTATTAAGTCATAAAACACAAGGATTTGTCCAAAAAAATTATGTCACAAAATATAAGAAAAATTTGGAAAAAATGTGGTTGTGTGAAATACTACCAAATTATAAACTGATGGTAATCGGTGGCTAAGAGAAGGGGGATTGAATCTTAGCCCCTTTTTGCTGAATAATACTTGCTGCCTTTCAAACTAACTTCAGGAGATTTTCTGCATTTTGTCTCATAACCAGACACGAGACATTTTCTTTTTGTCTCGTACCCAGTCAGGAGATATTTTTCAATTTTGTCTCCATAGCAACAGAAACTGAAATGGAGTAGAAGAGAAAGAGAGAATCACACCAAAAAGTATCCTGGTTCAGCTGCTAAGTGCAATGCAGCCTATGTCCAGTCTCCATCACAATCAATGATGGAATTTCACTATAATCAAACAAATTACAGACACCAATTCTCTCTAGGAACTACCCTTCCTATCCAAGACAAGTCCAGAATCTATCCCCAATCCTGAACTTGACTTGGTCACCTACCAAGCTTTCAACTGCTAAGTGCTAACCCAACTTGCAAGGGGATTCCCACAGAATCATGATACACAACACATAGATGTACAAAGGACCTCTAAGACACCTATGGCTTTTTCTTTAATTTTGTACACTCTGCCTTTTTTCGCTCACTGGCTTTTTCTTACAAACCTCACACTGTTTGCCTTTTTCACCATGAGACTCAAAACAGACAAAACTAAAGAAAATACAAAATGAAACACATTGAAGGAGAAGAACTTCTGTTAGCTTGGGTAGCTATGAGAACTCTGTGCTTTCTCTCATTGTCTCAAGCATTGGCTGTTCACCATTATTATAGAAGAGAAAGCTTCCAAGGTTGAAACGGTTCAACCGAGCTAACTTCTTATTCTTCAAGCATCAAAACTGGTTCGGATAGAGAGAAGAGAAAGGAAACCGAAAGCTAAAACCAACATGCAATTACCTCTCTCTCATCCCTTTGCTTCAAGCTTCATCAATCTGAACCATCCATCTTGACTTGGTCCCCAAGAAGGATTTCTGACCCTTGATGAACGCTTGATCTTTGACAGCTCTTCCTGCTCCACTTCTGCTTCCTCCTCCACGTAGCTACAGTAGCTACCTTATGTGATGGATGACCACAAAGTAAAGACGAACCATACCCCAGGGATCTTCTTCTCTGACCAAAACGGATTGCTTCCATGTCAAGGTATGGAGATCTTGAGACTTCCTCACCAGATCTTACCTTTAGTGGTAAAGATCTCAGCCACACCATACTGTAAATCTTCCTTTTGCAAGGGCCATCATCACCTTGGCCTCTTGCTTGTTCATAGCTTCTGTTTCTTGCATCTCTCTTCTGATAACTTGCATATCCTTCCTTCCTGATGATATGAATGAAAGCAAAGAAAGAGAAGAGAGAGAAGAGTGAAATGCTTTTACTAGAAATAAAGAAGGTAATTAAAATGAATTAATTAACCACTTCCCTTTTCCCAAGCTTAGTAACGTGTGAGAGCAATAATAGCAATCAAATCAATGTGAGCTTTCTCTCATGTTACCAAGGCATGCAGTAAATCCAAGTTGATTAAAATTTGAGTTCCATAACCCATTGAAAGGAAGTAACTGTAGAAAGCATGCACTCAGTTTGAATTTGGATCCCACCAAGTAAATGGGTAATAGAAACCACATGCTCCATTTTCTTTCAATTCGGACCAAATTTTGTTTCTTGTAACAAGGATTATTTTTTGGGCTTGCACAATAATTTTCTGGCCCAAATGACATAAAACTCAGCCACATATTATATAGTCTTTTTGTACCAAGCTGAATATTAAAATTATATCGGACTTGTTTAATTTTCAACCCATTCAAAAGATCTGCATACAACAAAATTATTAATCAATATAATAAAATCACCAACTTAATAATTTTGCTATTTAATTATTTTAATAATATTTAATTATCATAATAATTTAGAGTTTTCCAAACTCATCATAAACTAACTATAACCCTAATTAGATTCAATGTCAAATCATTACCCTTAGCATTTGATTTATTTTTTGTGTCACTAACAACTAAATACTATAAAAGCAGCCATATTTATCTAAGGTTGCTGACAGGATTAATTTCAACTTTAATACATAACCCTAGTGACGCATCAAAATTTTGTCAAGGGGATTTGTCATTGATAAATCTCAAAATACAAATTAATTAACTAAATAAGTTCAACAAGTCATTTACACTTAGATGTGCTCTTCTTCGCTTATAGATAGTCTTTATTTTTAGTATACATGTCCATCAAAATATAGACATGAAAATACAGGAGAGTACACATATGATATTTATTTATTAAGACAAAAATTATAAAAAAATACGGTCATACACAAACACCCATTAAAAATATATATTTTATATCTCTCTAAATTACTAAGACATAAACTCAATCTTTCCATAAGATTGCAAACCCTACGTTCCAAAATCTTGCCCCTCTACTTGTGTAATAATTAAAAAATAAATATCATTTTAATGAAAATAATTATTGCAATCTTACTAACATTAATAAAAATATTTATTGCAGCTAACAAATTAAAACATACTTTTCTTTTAAGATCATTTAAAAATCAAAAGATTTGTAGAAAAATAAAATCCCATCATATAAATTTTACTAGAAGAAAAAGAAAAAAAAAATACCAACGTTCGACTACATATATACCACTACTGTTATTAGTCTAAATGAACAACTAAATATGATGCAAAATCGAAGCTACGAGGAACTGGAGAAGAAGCTCAAAAGCTTCAACGAAGAACGGTGCAGTTAGAGTTATCCTACGAACTTGATGCGGTGACTCTCCAAGAAAAAGATGAAGAAGAAATAGAAAGAAAAAAAAAAAAGAAAATTAGATGAAGGACACGTAATTAATGCTGGAGCAGTATTTGTTTGTTGCGTTTGTTTTTAATTGGTATACATATCTATCAAAATATAGATACAAGAGTACACAGAAGTACATGTATGGTGTTTGTTTATTGAAATAAAAATTATAAAAGACACGGTCATATATAAGTACCCATTAAAAACATGTATTTTGTGTTTATCTAAAATGTTAAGACACAAATTTCTAACTTAAGATACTAATTTTTTTTACAATTTTATCTTTTTACTGCTCTCTACTGCGTTGGTTTGGAGTTTTGACGGTACCGTCCCCAACCTCTTCTTGGCAATTCGTCTTCTCCACAGAGAGCGTCCCCCTTCCTTATGTGCCTTTGTTCTTGTTCCTCTTCAAGATTTTTGCAAATGGTGAACAACTATAGATATGTGGTTCTACCTCTACTCCCCTCTCTACATTTTTGTTGTCTCCTCCTTCCCTCACCTCATTGTCTTATTTGCATCTCATCACTCGTGATTTTGTAGTTTCTAAGTTTATTTTTTTTTATTTTTATCTTTTATTGAAAAAATTAAATCTGTGTATTTTTTGTTTTAGTTGAAATTGAAGTTTTTGTTAATTAGATAATTCGCGTTAATAAATCAACATTCGCCCAATTTTAAGCGAATCACCCAAAATAAAAAAACGTAACGTGAATCACCCCAATCACATCTCTATACAAATCGAATGAGCCAGACTATATTTAGCTCTTTATATAAATCGAAATAGTCGGATTCGATTTATACATTTTTGCATTCTGTCATAATAAATCTAATCAACCTGTTTCGATTTATGTATGCATGCATGTTATCCTAGTAAATCTAAGCACTCTGTTTCGATTTAGCCATACACGTGAGTCCCTGAACTAGACGTTCCACCACCCCCAACTGGATCACTCCCTGCTATGTTATCACCTATCATCGGCAATTATGTCTAGCTCCTACATCGCCATCCTCATCATCATCCTGCAGTACATTGTCTATACCATCCGGTAATCTACCTTGTAATGAATCTGGTACCGTATCAGTAATACCTACTTCTACATCACCACTGCAGTTTAGATCAACTGCGAAGAACGGAGAGACAACCAACATCGCCTCAAGCGCAATCACAGTCACGGATGAGGAGGCACCACTAGGCCTCAAACTAGAATAGGTTGCCGTTGCTGGAGCTTGGGGATTCCGGTTCGAACCGCCTGAGTTGGAGACCACATCTACAAGCTTGGCCAACAGCTCAGGGCTCCTGACCTCGGTAATCTGCCGACGACAATGGAATAGAACTTCCAAACCTTTGTCGCTCCCTATGACGAATGAATCGTACTTCACGTCATCCCGCAAAACTGAAATCAAAATTCTATAGAATAATTTTTCAACCCGTTTCACGCCTTTCAACTCCAATTTTTAGATTATAGAATTTAGGAACTCAGTGAAACTTGTTGAAGGTTTCAAAAAATATTAAGGGAATCCTTATCAGTAAACTTAATTCCAAAATTTATTTTTTTCTTAATCGACCCTCTATAGTGCACTAATACTAGAAAACTATCCTCACTAGCCATTGTATTTTACTCTCATACAGAATTGACGTTCATATCATATTTATATAGGTTGGCCTCACAGTAAATATAATCAGTCCCATTCGAATTATATGAGGACAATACCAGGTGTAAATTTAAACAGGTTGTTTCAAATTATTACTATGCGCTCACGTGTATGGCTAAATCGAAACAGGGTGTTTAGATTTACTAGGATAGCATGCATGCATAAATCGAAACAGGTTTATTAGATTTACTAGGACAGCATGTAAAAATGTATAAATTGACCCAGACGGGTTTCGATTTATATAGAGTTCCAAATCTAGTCTAGTTCATTCAATTTGCATAGAGATGTGATTGGGGTGATTTACCTTACGTTTTTTTATTTTTTATTAATGTGAATTACCTTTGTTAGTTTTATATTTGATGAATTTAATTTAAATTTGTATAAAAATAGAAATTGATGCTTTTGAATCACTCCAAAAATCACATTGCTATGGATTTAATTTTAGGAAAAAAGACAGATAGATCTCTGACTTTTTAAATTTTTGACAAATACATTCCTGGCAAAATTTAAATACAAAAAAGTTCCTGACTTTAACAAACGGAGGACAATTTAGTCCTTCCATCTATTTGCCTCTTATACACCAAACGGAACTGGCTGACGTAGCTGAAATGGTGTTCAGGTGTCCGTTACGGTGCCACGCTGGAAGGAGAATAAAGTTCGAAGGACAAATAAGTTCTTGACGTCATTTTGCAAATAAAGTTCGAAGGACAAATAGATCCTTGAGAATTTAGTTCATTATGCTTCTATATGTATCATATATTACTATCTAATTGAAATATACATATATTATGTATCATATATTACTATCTAATTTAATTATCAAATGTGTCACATGACACTCTTATTAAAATTGAGAGAAAATATTTTTTTTTTCAAAATTAATAAACTCATTTCCTAAATTCTCTCATCTACCTCTCTCCATTTTTTTATTTCTCTCTACTATTTTTACTCTATATATAATTATATTTTATATTAGTAATTTGACAAATCAAAATATGTCATCCGATATTTTTTTACAATTAAAATATTTTAAATGTAAAAGTATAAATATTAAATTATTTTAAATTTTAGATAAAAAATGTTAAAATCAATTATTAATAAAAAATTAGTTTCATATAAAAATAATAACTAAAAATCTTATTATTTAATTTTTTATCTGCAGATATGTTGGTCTTCTTAACCAGAGACTTTTTTCAACTTACGACTTTTTTGTAAAAGTGTTTGATTTTATAAATCTTTTGTGCCATGCATAGTTTATACTGTTAGAACAAAGTGAACTATAATTAAAAAAAATTATTCTCGTAATGTTATTATGGATAAAAATACTAGTTCTAATATAATACACAAATACACTAATGCTAACTTAATACATGAATGATGCACAAATGAACTAATGCTAACTTGATGCATAAATGAACTCATGCTAACTAATGCCACTGGTATGATGAAAACTGAACTAATGCAATTTAAGAAAAAAAGTAGAAATAGAACAAGCTCAATTTCTGCAATTTCAATACAAATAATTTAAATTGCAGAATACAACAAGTTAACTAGATTTCAAAATACAAGCATAATTTTATAAACTAAATTCTCATAATAGAAGCATAATAGAAGTATAATGAACTAAATTCTCAAGGACCTAATTGTCCTTCGAACTTTATTTCCCTTCGAGCATGGCACCGTAACGGACACCTGGACACCGTTTCAGCCACGTCAGCCAGTTCCGTTTGGTATATGAGAGGCAAATAGACGGAAGGACTAAATTGTCCTCTGTTTGTTAAAGTCAATGACTTTTTTGTATTTAAATTTTATCAGAGATATATTTGTCAAAAATTTAAAAAGTCAGGACCTATCTGTCTTTTTTCCTTAATTTTATTATTATACATATTGAATTTTAGTTTGAATTAAAATTTTGTAGTTTTTTAGTTTGGTTCAAAGGTGGTGGTAGTTTTCAATAATTCTAAAAGAAAAATGAAAAAGGTAGAAGCATGTTAAATTATAAGAATATAAAAAATGACTGAATTAGACACCTTATATTTATAAAGCATAT
>NC_029791.2:10944690-10945166 GCF_000816755.2 Arachis ipaensis | reverse complement strand
TTATTGGACACGATGCAGAGATAATCTCAGATGTCTTTATTTGACTCCATGACTAGGGTTGGAAGTAGGGGTAGCAAACGGGCCTAAATCCATCGGGTCGATCCACATAATCTGCTAAAAAGGCGGGTCGGACCAAAAAATTGAGACCGCCACACATCAAAAGTCCGTCTAACTCGCACCGCTTAAACCACGGCTTTGGCACGGCGGGGCGGACTTTCTCGGGTTTAGGATTTTTTTGAAAATGTTCTAATTTACTGTTTTGGATTATGTTTTACGTTTGATTTATTATGTTCTAAACTTGTAGATGTTTAATTATATATTTTGGATAATATGTATTTTACTTTGGCCAATGTTGGTTTTATTATTTTGTTTCAAAAAACTTAGTTTATGATTATGTTTATTACATATTTATAATTATAAAGACTTTAATGTTTGTGAATTTAGAAATTATAAATTTATTAAAATGGTTGTGAAAT
>NC_029791.2:10941791-10944061 GCF_000816755.2 Arachis ipaensis | reverse complement strand
GAAATTATATATTATTTAATTTTTTGGTAATTTATATTATTTAATACATAATAATAAAAAAAAGATTTGGCGGGCTTGGCTCGCCAGTCCACTGTTAGGTGGAGTGGGATGAGATTTTAGGATCGCTTCATTAGGCGGGGCGGAGCAGACCAGTCCGCCAAAGAGCGGGCTTTTGGCAGGGCGGGGCGGACTTCCCTGCTTGCCACCCCTAGTTGGAAGTGAGTCGAGTTGAATCGAGTTAGACCAAACTCAAGTTCGGCTTACGAAAATTAAGCTTGGCTCGCGACTCGATTCATTAACAATCGAGCCTATTTCTTAAGTTTAAGCTCGACTCAATGAAAGCTCACGAGCTGGTTCGAGCTCACAAAACCTAAATAATAGGAACTTAATCTATAATTCTATATTAATAAATTATAACTTATATATTTTAAAACTATTTAAAAAATTAATTTTATATATTGTCTATCTATCAATAAATTATAAAATTTTTTACTTATATCTTACATCAAAATTATATATAAAAAATAAATATAAAATTTTAAATAATTAAGTTCCTTTTTTTAAAATAAAAAAAAATTATAATTTTTTTATTATAGGGGTAGTTTAGGAATAAATTAAAAAATTTTATTAGAAAGGACGATTTTAAATTCGAATACGACTTTAAGGATGATTTTAAATCAAAATATACATCAGGGACGGGTTCGATTCCGACCTTCAACGTGAGGGACCAAAACAATACTTATCCCTAAAATTAATTATTTTTCTAATATTTTATACCATATTTCATTAATTTGTTAGTTAATACTCAAATTCGTTCATAAAAAATAATATATTCTTTAAATTTATTTTCAAAAAATTTTATTAGTAATATTAGTTTCAAAAAATATAAACGTGAATCAAATTAATTCATTCGTCAGATAAATAATAACGTATTATGTTAAGTATCAAATAACATAATGATGTAGTAAATTAATATTATATCACAAAATAATTGTTTATTGGATGATAATAATAAAAAAATAATAATATTATTATTATGTAATTTAGATGAGATTAAACCAATTTTAAAAAATTGATTCGAAATTAATTTTATTTGAATTGGTCTGAATTTAAAATTCTAATTAATAGAATTATAGAAAGAAGTGTGCGTTTTAGTCCTTAGAAAATTTCAAAATTGGTGAAAGGCTTTTTTTTTTTGTCTTGGGTGATAGCTCGATAGGCTTAATGTATCAAGCCCTCCTTTTCTAAACGTCAAGCCCAATAGCCATGTTTTTGGTAGGTCGCCTTCTATTCTTTTGGCAGCACTTAACCATGGCTATGGATAATGACAATTGACAAAAAACAAAATCATGGACATGGATAATAATATCAAAATTTAAGTTAGGTTGATTTAGTGGTTAGTTTATTATTCTACTTAAATAAGTATCAGGAGTTTGAATTTAGTTTTATGCATGCAACAACTCATTAACTAGTGACAAATTTTTACTTATAAATAAAAAAATAAATATTATGATATTATAAACCTTATGGTAGGGGTGTGTATGGCCCGGTCCGGCCCGAAGACCTGGCCCGGCCCCAAACACTTTAGGGGCTAATTTAGTGTGATTTCATCGGGTCTAGGGTCGGGTAAGGGTCTCAAAAATAGACTCGGTCATGATTTCGGGTCGGGTCCGGGTCATGGCTCGGGTTACCCGAAATCGGCCGGGTGGCCCGGTCATCATACACAATTAATATTTTGTGTATTAGTGATGAATGATGGCTATTCTTATGTGGAATTTAAGTATTGTAAACCTTAATATTTTGTGTTATTAGTTATTATAAGACTATAAGTTAATTTTTATGTTTAAAATACATAAGATTTGAGACTAATTAATGCATAATATTGTGTTATTTGTATTGATTTAAATATTTAGTGTTATTAGACAATATTAGTATTGATTATGGTTATGCTTTAATTTTAGAGAATAGTTGGTTCTTGTTATATTTTTCTAAGTGAATTTTACTATGTCAAATAATGGTTGGAGTCTTAGAAATTTGGATATTTTTACATGCTACCTTATAAAAAAGTATCAAGGTCATGTAATGTTAACGGCCCAATTTTCACCCGATTTTTACGTGGCCCAAAAATGTATAGATTTCATCGGGTCTACAGTCGGGTTCGGGTTTAATAAATATACCCAGTATATATTTCGGGTCGGGTCTGGATCACATCAAACCCAGTTTCACCCGGCCATGCACATCTCTACCTTATGGTTAAGGGTTGTCTACTC
>NC_029791.2:10936045-10941756 GCF_000816755.2 Arachis ipaensis | reverse complement strand
TTTATAAAACTATTTTTCTTATAATTTCGTGACAAATATCTTTAAAAAAATCCTTTATTTTTATAAAGGATTTTTTTTAATTCAAAAATATAGACTCTATCTAAATCCTAGTCTAAATGCTAAAGCCTATTACGCTATTGCAACACCAATTTTATTCTTTGGCTCATTCTACAATGGAATAGTGATTTTCATTCTATAAGTTAACACCAAATTCTATTCAATTTGTATAAGGACGTTTCATAATTAATAAACATATAGAATACATGCATATACATCTCAAGAAATGAATAATAAAGGGTATATATATATATTTGACAAGAACATCATTATCAACACAAGTATTGAATAGTGATCGGTGACATTTCATGGTGGAGTGGCGACAACATTGACAGCACCGCAATTACAAGGGTGTTACCACCAAAATAATAAAAAAAAGATATAATTTCAGGAGATGAGCGTGACAAGTGGGTTATATAATGGCGATTTGTGAGACCTTATGTTAATTTCAAACTGGGGCACTAAAAATATTTGGCTATTTAGTCTCCCATGATGATGATGTCACCTCTAGCTACTAGCTGATGGTACCCTATACAATTAAGACAAACAAAATCAATCTCATGCTTCCACAGCCGTTAGCCAATCTTTCCTTAACAACTTGTTATATGAAAAATGAAAACAAATATATTATTTAGTTTAATCGTGCTTAATCAACTAAAACAATCTTCGGTCCCTTGATTATCTCTAATAGTTTGTTTGGAAGACTTCTTGAATTTTCTTTTCCTGTACTTCATGTCAAATTATATTATTTTTTTAAATAATTTCATTTTCTATTTATCTTAACAAAACCAATCTCGTTAAAACTTTTTTTAGAAGATATTAATGTTATAACTATTAAAATTATGGAGAGTGCTAGGTAAATAATGATCATCTTGAATAACATAAACAACCACCAATCATAAAAAATACACTACATCCTAATTTAATACTACTAATTAAATTTAAGATTAATTTACTCTTTTAACCCTATTAATTCACATTATTCACATATTGTTCAAGAATATTGTAAATTACCTATACTTTTCCTAAAATTATATTCAATCATATTACCTATAAAAAAAATCAATTATCAAATCAATAATTTGTATAGAATATTAGTATGGCGTAACACCAGCAACTGAAAATTCTCCCACTAATCTAACAACAGAAGATTATAAATGATGGGAACAGAACAAGAGCCCTTAAAAATATTTTCTAATTCTGATCCTTGTATTTCCTAAATTCAAACTAACTTTATCATTCCAAGACGACAGTTGATTGGTGGTTTTCCATTCTATCCTTCAAATCCCACTCTGAATAGTTTTAGACCACAATAAATGCATANNTATATATGATAATTGATTTTTTGTGTGTAACTAGTATTTTTGAAAAACATTTTATGTCACATATTTACAAAGAAGAATCTCACACCTAACATTACTCAAATTTTGGCAGAGATCAATATATGGTTTTGTAAATCAACGGGGATCACAATAAAATTGACAATGAATTTGCTTGCATGTCAAGGTATGTAGAAACAACAAAGAGAAACCAATCCTCGCTTTTTATATTCACAAAATTGTGCATGCTCATCATTGGAAAGAGAACAAGAGTTTGGAAGTAGAACCATTTTTTTTCTGAATTACAACAGAAAAAACACAGCTTATTACATAATTACGCTACGGCTACAAATTGCATAGAAAATTTGAAGGGGGGAAAACCATCTAAACTAAAAAAAACAATACAACCAACTTACAAACAGAGACTTTCAAAAGGATTCCAAAAAAGAAAAGTTGTTGTTATATACAGATATCTAATTGTCTTCATCTCTAACATATGCTGCTGGATCCAAAGGTATAACAGTATCTGGAAAATCTTTTCTCGGTCCAGCAAGGGAGTAGTATGCAAGAATGTGAGCTGGATGCTCGACCTCAGCATTGTCATTCATGGCCACACGCCTCGAAGGGATCAACTCGATGTTCCAAAATGGTCTAGCCATTGCCAGAAGATCACGCCCCGAACGAGACGCTCCATAGCCTTGCACCCAAAGGTACCTCAGAGAAGTCAACCGTGTCGCTGCAATAGCCAATGCATACTCACTGAAAAATGAACACCCTCTCATCTCAAGCTTCTGAAGGCTTGGACAACCCTTTGAGAACTCCAAGAGTCCTCTATCGGTTTCACCAACGTAGCCGAGTAACATCCATCTAACATTCGGGCTATATTGCCCTATGTAACCGAGCCCCACGTCAGTGAGGCCACCTGGTCTAAGGTACAATGCGAATCTTCTCAGTCTGTTGCAACCTCTTAGCAATGCCCTCACCCCATTGTCAAGGGGCAAATCAGTGATCTTCTCCTCTCGGTCGAGCAAGACGAGGCGAAAATCGCAGAGGTTTCTGAGGTGGGTGCCTATGTGTTCCAAACACGCGTTTGTGATGTCAGATACATAAACAGCCATGTATTCAAGTTCGGGGCAGCCTTGTGACAAAGCAGTTAGTCCTCTCTGGGAAACTACGCCTGCTTCTTCAGCCATTCCTTGATCATCGTCACCTCTTTCGATTCTTAGCCTTTTTAGCTTCTTGCAACTGCTGGCAAGTACTTCTAATCCTCTGTCCCCAATTACATTCCTTGACTGCCCATAAAGGAAAAATTGTAGGCTCATAAAATGAATATTTCAATTATAAACCTGTTACTAAACTATAACAAATAATAATGCCATGCAGACAACAATATATTAATACCAGTTTTCCACCAGATATATGATGGTGGTCGAATTAAATGTAATTGTAAGATCTAGTCACTTATCCAAAGACGACTAATTATGTTATATCATTCTGAAACTTATTTTTTGAACATCTTTTTTTGAGTAAGAATAAAGTTCACAATAAAGAAGGATTAACTTTCTTTTTTGTTTCTTTTTAGTTGCAAAAATACCATCTTATGTTTATCCTGTTTCGTATTTTCAAGATTTTATGAAGAAAAATAGTGAAAATCAAATCTTAACATAGTCCTGAAAGAAGAGAACATGGTCAAAATACAGTGATAAATTTTGTAATTAATATTGCAAACAGGGTACAGGAATTTGGTTATTGTCGTTAAAAGAATAAAGATTAGACAGAGTCCATAAGATCAAACCATGCTCATTGAGCAATATATAAAAATACTTGTAATTTGTAAATGACTATGCTTCCTAATAGACTTACACAAGACAGCTAAAATTTAGAAGCTTAGACTAAAAGAAATTATAAGAACAAAGATGAAAACAGTCATTGCAAGGATTTGAAGTGCTAACAAAACTTGAAACAAAAAGGTTCTGGAAACTAACCTCTAAGACTTCCAAGTTGGGGCACCTTTGAATTAAATTACAGTGATCCTCTGTGTCCAGCAATGCATATAGAAGGTCCAATTTCTTGAGTCGTGTGGCGTAAGGGAACACAATCGGCAATTCATCACTTCCAATGTATGTCAAACCCAATCGGCTTAACCTTGCTGGCAACACCACGGCATTGTACCTCTCCGGTGGCTCATTGTAGGTGCCCCCTGAGAATTCTTCGAGTGACGATGCATATCTGAAGAAGTTGACAAGATCCATGATTTCAGAATCAGTGATCTTCACAGAGGCTAAGTTGGGGCAGTTTCTGGCTATGAGCTCAAGGTCCTGAATCCTAACATGGTTGTTAATATCCGTCAAGTAATAATTGAGGGACTCAAGAACTGTGTTGTTTAGAGCAAGCTGATGGAGCCATTCACCATCGTTCTCAACTACTGCGCTTTCCTCCAAAAACAAGATTCTCAAATTCCTGCCATAAATTATTAATTCACAATCAGAACTGCATTAATCAAAAAGTTTGTAGATCATCAAGTTGGAAAAATATCATATCTAAGATTCTTAGAATGGAAATGACAGACTTATAAAACCTCTACATGACTTGAAAATTTTGAACATTATATATACATTTCCCATTCAATGATCAACTTGCATACCATTTTGACATATAGATGGAGATACAAAGACTAGCCTTTCAACATTTTTCATGGATAAAACAAAGTAAACTAAAGCTTTATATCAGCACAAAAATTTAACCAGTAATTAAGGGCAGAAACACGTTTAATAAGAAAATAAAAAAGAAAAGAAAGTAAAAAAAAGCCTGTAAAGTGACTGTGGGGAAAAAATGAGGGACAAAAGTGATTACACATTTTATAATACTAATATGGAAGTTGATTTATATTAACTCAATCATTTACTAAATTCTCTCGCTGACTTGGACATTTACATAGATACGTATCACGTCATAAGATCTTACACAAACCAGTGTTGTAAGAAAAAATATTTATACTATATACAACCGAGAAGACTAATTCAAAATCAAAATCATACAAGACGGCCTCCAACACTTAGAGATGATAGAAAAAGACAAAGGGATCAAGTAAGTTAGTTTTTTATTTATTAAAATGAAACGTAAGGTATCACGCAATGTCATATCTAAGAATTCAAATGATGAATCACTAAATTTATGAGGAAATTCCATCTTCTTTAGCCCCCCCAAATCATGAATGATGAATCACTAAACTTGTGTATAGATTAACGGGATTTGGACCTCCAACAATTTAATCTCTTGGCAAATTATCAAGGTTCACTAAAGTAATTTGCAGAGACATATATCATCAAGACTAGAACCGAATTTCAAAGGCAATGTATGTCTACCACAAGATGAGCCCGTACATAATCATTATCTAAACCATATTCATCAGAAATGGAAAATGTAATGTAGTGAAGTGGGGCACTATTACAAAGAATAGGACAATAAAAATAAAACAATACTAATTCCAAGTGCAACATAACATTAACAGTTTCCAATTAGAAGAAGAATCAAACAAAAAGTTATTTCCTTTTAAACTATTACATTCATGCAATTATTATAATATAAAATAAAATTAGTACTACTTTTTCCTTGTTTAGTTCCTTAATCCAGACACTCCTTAATAGAAAGTTAGAGATTAAAAAACTGCATTCATTAACAGTAAACATTAAATGAAGCTCAAATCCTCAAAACCAGTCCACAAACCGCAAGTGGTAGTTACCATAATTTTCATTATTAAGAACAAAATTAAATTAAAGAAAAGGATTAATTAGATAGTTAGTTAGTTATTACCTGCAAAATCTGGCAATATAGTAGAGTCCATCAGTGGAGAAGCCAGAACACTTATCAAGCTTAAGAGCTTGAAGAACATGGCCTCTGGAACGAGCAAGAAGCTCAAGATCCATATCCCTAACGATCATTCGTCGAAAGTGAAGGCTCTTAAGGCAATCGAAGTAGTGAGAGATCTCTTTAACCCAAGGAGTAACGAAACCGCCCCAATCCTCAGGTATGAGGTTGAACATGGCGGCGCGTGGCTTTCCTTTGAGCTTCAGGGACTCCAAGTGGGGGAAGCGGCGGCGGAGCCTGTCCGGTGACGTGGTGTAGCAGAGCGCGATGGTCACGTGCTTCCGAGTCAGTGAGTCCAGCTCGTACCACCGCCGGCACACCTGCGACACGGCGTCGCGGTCCTTCGGGTCGTGGATGTACGGCATCACTATGTCCAACACCACGTCCGACAGCCTCGTACTTATCATCGCCTCCATCCTCTTCTTGTTGCTCCCTCCGCCGCCGCCGCCGCCGCCGCCGCCGTCTTCC
>NC_029791.2:10933907-10934697 GCF_000816755.2 Arachis ipaensis | reverse complement strand
CGTGGTGAAGCTGGTGAAGCGTGGAAGCGTGGGAATGGAGCGCCGCAAAAATGGGTTTAGGACGTGGAAGGAGGAGGAGAGATAATGAAAGGGTGAGTTTTTAGGGTTGAAGAAGAGGAAAGGGGACGAGGTGGGGAATCGAAGAGATTGGAGCTTTGGTTGTGTTATTGAGCTACGGGGGAGGTTGAAACAGTTGAAACTTAAACCTCTTGAGAAGGTGAAGTTGACACGTGGTGAAGCGTGGAAGCGTGGGAATGGAGCGCCGCAAAAATGGGTTTAGGACGTGGAAGGAGGAGGAGAGATAATGAAAGGGTGAGTTTTTAGGGTTGAAGAAGAGGAAAGGGGACGAGGTGGGGAATCGGAGAAGAAGAAGAGATTGGAGAAGGGACGGTGGAGATTGAGAGTTGGGAAGTGTTGTCTGACAATGGAGAGGGGATTAGATCGGAGGTTGTGAAGGAAAAGAAGGAAGGGATTAGTGAAGTGAGTGGTACAGTACATTTATTAGGTAACAAATTTGGGATATCGAAGGATTTAACGGAGTGAGGTGAGAGATAAAAGCCCAAGGAAAATTTGGAGTACTGCGTAAACACAATAACGACAAATATCCCAACTCCCAGCTTCTAACTTCTAGCAACAACACTTAACTCCCTCTGTAAAAGTAACACTCTATGTAATCATCTAGAAGACTTGTAATTAGTTAGTTTTCTCCGCTATGGTGAATCATCATGTGTGTGCTAAGCTACATTCTTCTTCTATTATTATTATTACTATTAAGATGATGTTATTTTAG
>NC_029791.2:10932756-10933763 GCF_000816755.2 Arachis ipaensis | reverse complement strand
ATATCTACATAATAATTTTAATAATTTTATGAGTCCTTCTAAGGAGCCAATAGAATATTTGTACAAGATACTAGGGATAATAAATATTTTATGTTATGAAACCATTCATCCTAAAAGTTTAAGTTGATTTTGGGGTTAGTTCTGATACCATATCATGATATCACTTATTCCAAAAATTTTAGCCGATGAAAAAAGATAACACTAATGATTATATCTCTAATATTGAATCGGACATCTCTAAACCTCCATTATACATATTGTACAAATATTTCATTGACTCCTTATATTTTCTCTAGTTTTATATATGTGCTATAATCATAAAAGACAATAATTCATGAATATCTATTTTTTCAAAGGAAAAAAAAATCTTATTTATATGTAAACACAACAAATAATTATATATTAATATTTTTTTTTGGTGACTAATTATATATTAATATAAAACTCTTTTAAATATTACACCAGAACTAAATTTTCCTTTCTAATTTTCAAGGATTAGATTGCTCCACGAATATATATATATTACTTTTTTCTTTAAGATATTTTAATGTTTAAACATTATTTTCTTTCAAATCTCATCATAGTACAATCTTTTTTTAATGCTTTTGAATCATTAAACACCTAAACATTTATCATGGAAGGAAAATTAACCACTACAAAACCCCAATTCCATTCTAATCAATAATTGCGGGCTTTCCAAATTCAAGCCTTAGCTTGCTATTTGCGGTCATATTCTCGTCGTATTTATATATAAAATAAAAACAACTTCATCCCTGTATATAATATTCCTAATTTTTACAATTGGACTCCATACTTAGGATAATATTTATATGTCTCTCCATTTCCTCTCTCCATCTAATAAGTCCACCCTTTTTGGAATCTAATTCATTCTCAAATCTCCTAATCCTCAAATCCCAAGTTAATACTAACCACAATAGGGCGTATCTTTAGATGCTATTAAATGTTAAAAAAATTAATAAAAAATAATAATTTATAAATTTTAATGT
>NC_029791.2:10932413-10932714 GCF_000816755.2 Arachis ipaensis | reverse complement strand
ATTAAAAAAGGAACCCACCCAAATACGTTCAGCAACTTGTTTATTACAGCATTTTTCCCTCTTTTTTTTAATATTTTGGTTTGATACACTGTAAGCAGTGCTGGGTAAAATTACAAAATTGGATTAAAATAAACAACTTTTGACATTTTATGAGTGGAATGTAACTTTAATTTTGATTCTTAAAAAAACTAATTGCTAAAATATAAAATTAATTTTGATACATGCATTAATATTATAAAATAATTTAAATTAATTATTATCAGCTAATTAACTAGATTAATTTACATAATTTTGAGTGTGA
>NC_029791.2:10917681-10932404 GCF_000816755.2 Arachis ipaensis | reverse complement strand
TAATACTTCTAAAAATATTTTAATTTTAAAAAACTAATAAATTTTAAAAATATTTCATAAACACTTTTAATTTTTAAAAACTAAAACTAAAAATACAAATACATAATTTATTTATATCTTTAAAAATACAAACGTATTTTCAATAAATTTTTCCGAATCCACTTGCATATACATTTAAAACTATCCTTTCAAATAAGAATTAGTTTTAGAAATCATTTTCATAAACTAGAAGATACTATATATAGCTACCATGAAAAGGATCGTTGGAAGGGAAGAGGATATTTTAAAGAGGAATAATTGAGGATTTCAAGGCTCTGATAAAAGATACCGAACTGAAACAAACTGAAATTGAACAAAATGATTACACTCAGTGGTGGCAAGATGATTAGATTTATCCACCATATGTTGAAAAGGGTACCTGGTTCATCCTCTTGAGAAAATTACTAAAAGAGGTTATCTTTGGGCAGAAAAACAGAAAGAGAAACAAATATTTTGATTGGCACATGTGCCAAATAGTAATTAGGCCCAACAACCATTAATATATTTATCTTATTTTAAATATATATATATATATAGATTTGGTACATGTAAAAACTCATCAAAATAATTATAATAGAGAATCAAATATATATTTTCATATTATAAAATTTGATTATAGACAATTTTTAATTAGAGGTAAATACTAAATCAATATCCGAAAGATTTTGGCGCTGATAAAATAATACCTAATCTTTATTATTAACAAAATAATTCCTAAAAGATTTTAAAATTAAAAAAAAGTAATCAGCCATCAATTGAGTTAACTCGAGTTACGATTTAGGAATGATGTGTCAGTTAATAATGATCATAATTACAAAAATTATTCATTTTTAATTTTAAAAACATCTCAATTCCAATTTTTTTAAAAATTTTAATCCCTTTTTTCTCTTCTTCTACCTCACTATTACCATTTCCTAGTCCCCACTCTATTAATCCTATCTCCAAATTACATTCACTTTTTCTTTATTTCTTTTTTCTTCGCAATCTTCCTCTTCCTCACCTCACCTTACTATAAACTCTTTTCCATAATCCAATATTTACACTATTCAACTACAATAATAAGTCATTAACAATAATAACATTTACAAAGTTCAACAACAACAGTATGCATTTTGTTTAAAATAAAAAAAAAACAAATATAAAGATAGAAAAGGAGAAATAAAGAGAAGAAGAGAGGGACAACTGAGAAAGAAAAAAAAAAACATAAAGTAGTGGGATAGATGAGAAAATAGAAGAGAGAAAAAAATCAAAGGAGAAAAAAAGAGTTCATTGGAGAAGAGGAAAAAGGAACTTGTCAGCGATAGAATTGGAAGTTGAATCTTGTGCTTCAGATCCATGGGAGGAGGAGAAAGAGGAAGAAGAGGAGGAGAAGTAGCTATAGCTGATGAATCTTGCAAACAACAGAATAAGGGCTTAAACTTTAGTCTCCAAATCCGCGCCTTCTCGCTTGGATCTTTTGATTTCATTCTTTATTCTCTCACACGATTGCAAATGTTGTCAACACTAGAGAAAATAGTTCAGAGTTAGGTGAGAAAGAGGAAGATTGTGAAGAAAAAAGAGGTAAAGAGAGAGGTGAATGTGATTTGGAGATGGAGTTAGTGAGAATGGTGGGTGGTGCAAGAGGTGGTAGTAGTGAGGTAGAATAAGAGAAAAAATGGATTATGATTTTAGAAAATTGAATTAGGGTATTTTTAAAATTATAAAAATTAAAAGTGGATAACATTTGTACAGAAATTATTTTTAATATGGAAGTGGAGATGGTGTTTTATTTGAATATTGACATTTGAAGTGTATTACAGTATTGTGGAAATATTTAACACGCCCCCTACGTATTTCAACATGCCCCCCACGTGTTGGCTGGGATGTTGCCAAGTGTCTAACACGCCCCTCCCCCCACGTGTTGACTCCTCACCTCCAAAATTCACCCATCTGTAAATCTGTAATTATACCAAATAATCTCATTTCTAACAAAACATCAATATTTTTTCCATATAAAAAAAAATTATCCACATTTGTAATTATGATAATTGTTAATTGACACGTCACTGTTAAACCGTTACTCCAGGTAACTCAATTGATGGATGGTCACTTTTGTCAAATTTTAAAATCTTTCGAGAATTATTTTGTTAATAACAAAGATCAATTACCATTTTATCAGTGTCTAAATCTTTCGAGTACCGATTTAGTATTTATTTCTCTCTCTCTCAGGTACCATTTAGGATTAGTGTACCGATTTGGATCAGGTACCATTTAGAATTAGTCTTAGAGCACATGTCCTTCATCATCACCCTAGCACCTACCTAGTCGGCTTTGATCCAATCTCCCACCAAGTTCTGCTGAAGATTGCCTTTGAGTGAGTTATCCAACAACTGATTGCAATGTTTTGATTCATGACCAAGGGAAGCACAATAAGTATATACAACACCTATCATTTCGTATCGAGCAGCTATCTCCAACATCTTATTATCAAGCCTTATGATTTTGAAACAATCACGAATTTTTTCATCACCATTAATCTCTACTTGAGTCTTAACTGACTGATTTTTCCTAACATAAAAAAAAAACCCCACATCTATAACTCTTCCAATATTCTCGCCTATCCTCCTATCCACCGCCAGAGTCTTGAATCTCCAATAGTCCCAGAACTGAATCCATGTTGGGAAGCTTGGTATAGGATTCTCTTCTGTATTATGTTTCTCTGTCTATCTTTGAATGTGGATGATATAATCCTTAATCAATTAAGGAGACCCTCTCTCAATCTGCTTAACATCCATATAATGATCAAGAAAAAATTGAAATATGTTACCTCTTTTTTTCATTGTATCAAATCTCTCCAGATCTTCCAAATTGCCTTGAGTGTTGAATAGTTTTCAGCGAGAATAGTTTGTCTGCAAAAATTCTTTCAATCAAACTATTTATACAGACATAAATATCTTGGGCAATATATTTTTTATGAATCTCAAATTATATTCTTTCTGCGTACTATTTCTTTACTAGTATCGATATTATTGTTATGTTACTAAGAAAATAGACTAAAAAAATAAAAAAAATCAGAAAAAAGATTAAAGAATAGATTAAAAAAGTAAAAGTCAAAGAATTAAGAAAAATAGCCGATCATGCTAATTTAATAAATTTAATGGCCATAAATATTTTCTATTAGAAAAAACCTTAACGATTGAGTTTGTAGTGTTGAGTTTGTCTCTATTTTTTTTTTATATTATATTTTATTGTAAAAGAGTGCTAGGGATCAGCAAGTTTTGTGATTTATAACCATCAATTAGCTATTATTGGTATTTTTAATGGTGTGAGATTTCATCCAATGGTGTGGGATTACTCATTTTTCTTTTGTTGGTTAAGTGCGGGCCAAATTTTAATAAAAATATTGTTAGGTACCAAACAAATGACACAGCAAAATATAGAGATGAAAAATTAGAAATTTGTATAAAATATGGAAACAATTGAATAACTTTCTTTGAGAATTACAACTTCTCTTTATCACAAAGAGACTATAATAACACTCTCTCTTGACAAAAGGAGAAAACCACTCAAATAAATATTATGTTATTCTATCTGTATGACTTGATTGAAATGAATTAAAGAAAAACTCAATTTATAGGTGAATTTCTTTAATATGAACCATCCGTCAATTAGAGGTATATAATTTTTCTCTTTTCAACCATTAAAATTCTAAGGTTATAAACTAATATTGTTTATTACCTTTCATTTTATTTAGTTATTATTTATTTATTTATTTTCTAAAATTAGCTTTCACAATCTCCCACTTAAAGCTAATTTTGATAAATTTTAAAATTCATGTTGCTCATGTATTCGATAGGCCGTATGAGGATTTACACCATTCAAACTTTTCTGTGTTGATTGATTTTGTCATGGCACCTGCTATGTTATCTTTCGTGTGAATCTTCTGCATATCAACACTTCCTTCTTCTACTACTTTCTGAATAAAGTGATATTGTACTTCAATGTGTTTTGTTCTTGAATGAAAGGCAGGATTCCTTGCAATGTGCAAGGCACTCTGACTGTCACAATACACAGAAATCTTTTGTTGTTTGTGCCCGAGTTCTTCCATCAACCTTTGGATCCAAATAACTTCCTTGCATGCTTGTGTAGCTGCCATATATTCAGCTTCTGTAGTAGATAAAGCTACAACAGGCTGTAATTTAGATAGCCAGCTCACAACTCCTCCTGCAAGCATGAACACATATCATGTGGTAGATTTTCGTTTATCAAGATCACCTGCAAAATCTGAATCAACATATCCATTGACAATAAATTCCGATCCTCCAAAACATAATGCAACATTCGAGGCCCCTTTGATGTATCTCAGGATCCTCTTAACAGCATTCCAATGCTCTTTACCCGGATCTGCCATAAATCAACTTACCACCGCAACTGCTTGAGCAATATCTGGCCTTGTACAGATCATGACATACATAAGGCTTCCCACTGCTGATACATACCGCACTCGAGACATTTCCATCCTCTCTGCTTCACTACTAGAGCACATACTTGAGGATAATTTAAAATTCATAGGAAGTGGGGTTGAAATTGGCTTACATTCTTGCATATTGAAGCGTTGCAAGATCTTCTTCAAATAATTCTTTTGCGATAGCCAAATCTTCCTATCCCTTTTGTCTCGGTGAATTTGCATCCCTAAAATCTTGTTTGCTGGTCCCAAATTTTTCATATCAAACTCCCTAGCGAACTGTGCCTTCAATTCTTGGATTTGATCTTTCTTGGGACCTACCACCAACATGTCATCCACATACAACAACAGAATGATGAAATCATTATCACCAGACCTCTTGTAATAGGTACAATGATCTGAACTAAGTCTGTTGTATCTAAGGCTAATAATGAAAGAATCAAATCTCTTGTACCAACACCTTGGCGCCTGCTTTAGACCGTACAGAGATTTAGTTAACCTGCAAACTAAGTTTTCTTTTCCTTGTTCTTCAAAACCTTCTAATTGGAGCATATATATATATTCTTCAAGTTCTCCACGAAGAAAAACAGTCTTTACATCTAATTGCTCTAGATGTAAATTAAATACAGCACACATAGCCAAAACTATTCTAATAGTAGTTAGTCTCACCACTGGAGAAAATATTTCATTAAAGTCAACACCTTCTTTCTGAGCATATCCCTTGACAACCAATCTTGCACGATATCGTTCCACCTGATCATTACTATCTCGTTTGATCTTGTAAACCCATTTGTTACTAATGGCTTTTCGACTTGCTGGAAGTTCAACAAGTTTTCAGGTATGGTTCCTGTGTAATGCCTCAATTTCTTCTTGCATTGCTGTCATCCACATAGAAGCGTCTGGATTGCGCATAGCCTCCATAAAAGTTGTTGGCTCTCCATCTTCTGTCAAAAGACAATATGCATCATAGTTTGTCAAAACATAATTTGAGTGTCATGATGGTGTTCTTCTTTGTCGGGTGGATCGACGAACTTCTATGTCATTGGCCTCTACTTCTTGTTCTTCATGCTGTGGTTCTACTTCAGAAAGATCACATTCTCTGTATTTTTCATCTATTTGAACAGTGGTTATCTCTTTAACAATGTTGTCATTTTCTTGTTCTTTTTGCAATTCATCTTCTGCAAATATCACATCTCTACTGACAACTATCTTGTGGACAGTGGGATTCCACAGGTGATACCCCTTAACTCCGTCAGCATAACCCAAAAATATACATTTTCTAGATTTTGCATCCATCTTTGTTCTTTCCTGGGAATTGTACATCACGTACACAGGGCAACCAAATATATGTAAAGAAGAATAATTAGGTGGCTTACCTTGCCACATCTCCGTTGGTGTCTTTAACCCAATTGCAGTTGATAGTGACCGATTTATCACATAACAGGCGGTTTTAACAACTTCTGCCCAAAAAGACTTGGCCAAGCCTGCAGTTTGCAACATAGCTCGTGCTCTTTCTAGGAGAGTCCTATTCATTCGCTCTGCTACACCATTTTGCTGAGGCGTATATGCAACTGTGAATTGCTGTTGAATACCTGCTTGCTTGCAAAATGTTAGAAAATCACCATCGACATATTCTCCTCCATTATTTGTCCTTAAACACTTGATCTTCTTTCTAGATTCAAGTTCTAACTTTGCTTTGAATTCTTTGAACATCGCAAACATGTCTGACTTCTTCTTGATTGGGTACACCCATAGCCTCCTAGAGTAATCATCAATAAATGATACAAGATATTTTGCTCCTCCTAGGGACATCTCTGGTGATTCCCACACATCAGAATGAATCAACTCCAATATGTGCTTGCTCTGAGCAGTTGATCTACCAAACGTCAATCTATGTTGCTTGCTTGTAACGCAGTGCTTACAAAACGGTAAGTTTACCGATTTGAGCCTGGGAATGAGATTACATTCTACAAGAATCTTTAATCCTCGTTCTGACATGTGCCCAATTTGTAATGCCATATCATTGTCATTTCTTCTTGGCTTGCTGAAGCAACTAATGCCTCTGCCTCTTGTAAAGTATCTCCCACAAGCATGTATAGATTTGTTGCAATCTTTTCTACTTTTATTACCACAAGAGCTCCTTTAACAACTTTCAAGATCCCACCTTCAATATGGGTCTTACAACCAAGTTCATCCAATTGTCCAATCAATAACAAATTTTTCTTCAAGACTTTCACGTGTCTTACCCCTTGAAATGAACAAATAGAGCCATCAAACATTTTTATTTTGACAGTACCCATTCCAACAATTTCTAAGGCATGATCATTTTCGATAAACACCGATCCTTCCAAGACAGGTTCATATGTACAAAATCAATCACGAAGAGGAGTCATATGCCATGTTGCTCCTGAATCAACAATCCAAATATCAGTGAGCTGTTTGCTGCCTTTAGAACCAATTGTTGCTTTGCCATACAGGATTTCTCCATCATCAGAGGTGCTCACAACACATCCTTGAGAACTTGATCCTTCTGGAACCTTCTCTATACTCTTCTTATTCCAACAATCTTTCTTGAAGTGCCATCTCTTACCACAATTGTAGCATTTGACCTGCTTCTTACTTTGTGACTTTGGTCTACTTTAACTTCCACTGGAATCACGCTCCATTGATCTCCCTCTTGTCATCAACAAAGCCTCTGCTTATTTTGAGTTCTCTAATCTATCTTCCTTATTCTTGCGCCTAGATTTTTCTTCAAGAACCGCAGCATCCATGTCATCAAAAGAAAGACAATCAGTCAAAATATTATTAGTTAAGTTAATGATAAGCTGATCATATGAATCTGGTAGACTTTGAAGTAAGAGTTCTGCACGTTTGTTTTCTGCTATGGTATATTCCAACGATGAGAGTTGGGAAAATAGCATATTTAGATTGTTGATGTGATCCATTGTCGATGTGGACTCAGTCATTCGAAGAGTATAAAGTCTTCTCTTCAAGAATATCTTGTTGTGAAGTGACTTGACTTCATATAATTTGGTGAGAGCATCCCAAATTTCCTTTGCTATCTTTTTCTCTGCTACACTTGATAAAATTGAGTCAGCTAGTGCCAAGTGTAAGTTTGTAACAGCATTATTATCCATCTCCTTCCATTTATCTGTAATTCCAGTGGGTCTACCTTCAATTGCTGTCATGCAATTGTCTTTCTCATAATGGCTTTTATCTTCAATTTCCATATGGAAAAATTACTCCCACTAAATTTTGGAATTTCATACTTTGCTGCCATTTTTTTTAGACGGTAACTCGCAGCGGAAAAAAGAAAATATTAATTAGCAACCTTAGGCTCTGATACTACTGTTAGGTACCAGACAAATGATACAGCAAAATTTGTATAAAATATGAAAACAATTGAATAACTTTCTTTGAGAATTACAACTTCTCTCTATCACAAAGAGACTACAATAACACTCTCTCTTGACAAAAAAAGAAAACTACTCAAAGAAATATTATGTTATTCTATCTGTATGACTTGATTGAAATGAATTAAAGAAAAACTCAATTTATACGTGAATTTTTTCAATATGAACCATCTGTCAATTAAAAGTATATAATTCTTCTCTTTTTCAACCATTAAAATTCTAAGATTATAAACTAAGATTATTTATTACCTTTCATTTTATTTAGTTATTATTTATTAATTTATTTTCTAAAATTAACTTTACTAATTTTCATAAATGCTGGTCCTAAATTTTCTCTTTTATTATATTGAGATCTCTTGTTTAAAAAAACTATCTCGATTGATAAGATTGTTTAGGATAGGGTTTTATATTGTTGATATGAAACGAATTAGTTTTTTCTTTAATAAAAAGGATTTTGTCTAAGTGGAAGAAAAATCCCAGGCAATGATCTATCCCCCCCATCGCATTAGTAATTGCTGGCAAGCATCTGTCTCTTTCCACTTCCATCATGGGTTTGAAAACTTGAAAGAGAGACTCGTAAATAAAATAAATAAAAATAGCAATTGCCAATTGTGGAGGCTACATAGAACAAACTTCAAGAGTTTAAAGAAAGACTTTGTCACTGAAATCACAATAGACATGTAACAATTTGGAAAAATATAGGATTTATTTATTTATTTCTTTATTTTGTATATAGAGTATTAGACTTATTAGCAAACATATGCCCACAAACTTTTTTTCTTGGTCCTATGTATACTCCTATCAATTTCTTCTTAGGCCATGCATTGGATTGGATAAAGCCGCCAGAAAACTTTTCTTTCCTAACCTACGATGAGATTTTTAAAGGAATAAAAAAATTGTTGAAATAATTATAAATTGATATGAATTTTTATAAATATAATCCAAGGGTAAATTTTGTTTAAAAAAGTCATTTTATTAAAAAATTCAACAAATATTAAATTAAATATCATGATAAAAAAAATTGGCTATTAACTAATTAATTGATTGCAAAATTGAACAATAATGGCCTAGCTAGGAGCTGTGATCAACTATAGGATCGGTAAGAGAAGTTGCTGAATTTGAAGTAATAAACAAGAGACATGCATGAAAGGGAAGATGGAAAATGATTTATCAATTCCAATAAGTGACGTGGTCCAAGAATATCAATTCATCGAGACCGATATTAAGAAATTTCTATATTTTTATTAAAACAATTAAACAAATGAATTGCCCCTCGCTCTTAAAATATTTCCTTTAGCGGAAAAGACTGAATCTTTGAATTTTCAACGATGGATTTAGGGTAATTTATTTAATTAAATTGTTTCAACCTCAATATTACGTAAATATATTGTTTTCAAATTCAATACGCAATTGCATTGTTTCATGAATTTAAATAAATTGCTACTGGCAGTAGCGGTTTACAGGTGTACAGAAACTGCTATAACCAGCCGCAGTTTACGTGTAATAGGGCTAAGTCATAAACCGCTGCTGTCAGCAGCGGTTTATGTGTGTGCGTGTGTGATAGTAAACCGCTAGAGCCTATAGCGGTTTACGTTGAGGATGCTGAATGGGGCTGCCTATATAAACCATGGAGGGGCCAAATGTGGAGAGGTAGAGTGTTATTCACAAATGGAGGGGGAGGATAGTTTTGTGGCTCTGGTTCACTGCTCTGGAAAAATTCAAAAGAGCAAAAGGCATGGTGTGAAATTCACAGATAGAGAACCACTTAGTATTTTTATCAGATCGTCGATTACATTGGCAGAGATTAAGCTAAGCATATTACGGAAGCTCGGTACCTGTGGGACGAAGTGGGTAAAAAAGTTATTTTACAAGATTCCAATAGCCGTTGTTTCAACTGGTGTGAGATATGAGACCTTCGTGATAGGGTCGGATGAAGACCTGCAGGTCTTGTTTCACTGCAGGCGTAGTTTTCCGGAGGTGAGGGTACCTGAGCTGCTTGCGAAGTTGGAAGATGGTGTGGATAGCTCTGGGGCATCGGCACCGAATCCTCAGTCGACCATAGCCGGTGGTGCCTCGACATCGATGCCTGTGGTAGCAGCGGCAGTTCTGATTCATGAGCCCGAACATGCTGGGGATGTTCATGCATATGTGGCTCCTGTTGTGCCTGATTTTGAATTTGATGCCGGTCCGGATCGAGTTGAGAATGCGCTGTGTGACGATGATTTGGATGAGGAGCCGGTCGATATTGGTGGGGACAGTGATGATGATATTCCAAGAGGTACACGTACAACCCATGGAGGTTCCGGTTCTGGAACACAAGAGTATCCTCCCCACCTCTCTTCTTTCAACTTGGAAGCATCGGCCAACACCAGAATGTAGATGCAACATTCGATGGGCAGGGGATGCATGATGGGACACCTATGACTGAATTTCAGATTGGCCAATCGTTCCAGAGTAAGGAGGAAGCCGTGCTGAGCGTAAAAGATTACAGTATCCGGCGTGGAGTTGAGTATAAGGTTATGGAGTCAAACAATCTGAAATACCAAGGGAGATGCAAGGAGTTTGGTAACGGGTGCACGTGGTTGATTCGGATAGTCATGCGGAAAAGGAAGAGCACATGGGAAGTTAGGAGGTACAACGGACCACACACGTGTATGGCCACATCGATATCGAGCGATCACAAGTAGCTTGATTATCATGTCATCTGTGTGAGAATTTTTCCATTGGTTAGAGCTGATGCGTCGGTGTCGATTAAGGTGTTGCAAGAGGCAACGGAGGCGACATATGGATTCAGGTCTAGTTATCGGAAGGTGTGGTTGGCGAAGCAGAAGGAAGTATCGCAGATATATGGCGATTGGGAGGAGTCGTATGCGGATCTGCCTCGATGGATCCTTGGGGTCACATGCACCATGGAAGGTTCCGTTGCTCTGCTGAAGACCTCCCCGGTTAGAGTAGGTGACCAAGTTGATGAAGATAGAGTCTACTTTCATCGCATGTTTTGGACATTCCCTCCATGTATTGAGGCATTCCGCCACTGTAAGCTGCTCGTAAGCATCGACGGAACACACCTCTATGGCAAGTATGGCGGGACATTGTTGTTGGCGATCGCTCAGGATGGTAACTCGAATATTTTGCCTGTTGCGTTTGCACTCGTGGAGGGGGAAAATGCAGAGTCTTGGTCATACTTTCTATCTAATCTTAGAAGACATGTTACTCCACAGCAAGGTATTCTCGTTATCTCTGATAGACACAACGGCTGGTGAAGTTGTTTGTTGTCCGGGGGCAGACGGCAGAGGCACAATTAGGGTCCGGGCACTGATTCTTGCAGGCACTAGTTAAGGCCATTGAGCGTAACCTGAAGGATTCGAGGTGCTTCACCGTGACTGTGTTTGATAGGCATCACCTTGACTATACAGTGGCTGAGACTACTCCCACTGGCAAATTCTCGTTGGGTAGCTATCGGGTTTCTCTGAGACTACTTACCACAACAAGTATATATCTAGTCACAACAAGAGAGCAAACCAGAAATGAAACCCTAACTAGTATAATACTTACATCACGAGCGGTCAAGCGATCCAATGCAAGCCGATAGCTTATGACCTTCTGTTCCTTGCCATCGTTCGGAGGTAAGTATGCAGACCACCTAATTGTAAATCATATCAGACACAAACTTAAAAAACCGCCCTATCAATTTTTAAGCATTAAAAAAACATAACCCATACCTGGATGCCAGCGGGAAAGAGAAAACCTCAAACCTGGACGGCCTCAAAGTCGAAAACCGCCAGAATATCCAACTCTGCAGCAACTGTAGGGGACCCGCAAGGTTAGTCACATTTCTGTTCGCCACCCGACACATGCATCGGTATAACCAAGTCAAAGCAGCCGACCCCCAGCTATACCTCCCCATGTCATCAAGGTTTGCCACAAATGGCAACCACCATATATGTACCCGGTTCGCACTCTTGTCCCCAAATAACTGAGTTCAATAACAGCATCATGATGTAGGCACGTGCGTAGATGCGGACAGTCTCCTTGGTCGCATCTGGTGGTAGCACCCTAAACCTCTCGTGGAACCATGTAAAGTGTACTGTCATCTGCTTGACCTTATTCGGTGGAGGCTGCTCACCGAATAGTTCCTCAAACCACTCCCAAGCTGGTCGGCCACCCTCCATGTATTTCTCAAACTCACCAAGGCAACCACTCACAGCCTCCCCATCCACAGGCAGCCCTAGCTGAAATGCCACGTCTTGCAATGTCACTGTGCACTCTCCGAAAGGCATATGGAACGTGTGCGTCTCAAGACGCCACCTCTCAACGAACGCGCTAACCAATGGCTTATCCAACCAGAACCATTGGCTGTTTAGCCTGGCCAAATGGTACAATCCAGCCCTCTCTAAATATGGGATGATCCTTTCATGCATTAGCATATTCTGTTGCCGTCTCACACTGTATACACACCTAGTGGACTACACAGAACATGAAAGAAATACAGGGTCCAATTAAATTCTCCTATCCATAAAAAATTCCCCTATCTAACAATAACAAATATCTTAACCCATCAACAAATGATGAACCGGTAAACAAATTAATCTATGAACCCTATATAACTAAGCCATCGAAAAATATGTAAGCTTCAAATTATAGAAACTAATTACGATAGTAAAAATAACAACACACATACTTGCATAAATAACAGCCAGAATTATAAAAATACTATAAAGCTTTAAAATAAAAAACTTCATATCATACAATTACACTAACTGAACTAAAATAAATCACTAACGTCAACTGTCCCTTTCCCTAAACTAAACCAACAACATGTAGAATAACATTCATTGAAGGGATTTAAAATTCAGCTAACTAGTCATATTTATAAATTAACAAGAAAAATTTAAAACTCTAACCCAAACCAATTAAACTAACATCCTAGCATGCGAAGCCTAATTTCAAACTAGAGGGAATAATATATAAATTCTAGTTCGTCTACCTTACATACCATTTTTCTAACTAACAAATACTAAGCCTTAAAAAAAATAATTATTAACTAATCTCGTCACCAATAGAACCGGCAATATGCGCAATACCGTTCAGTCGGTACAAGGTCCTGTCTGCCATGATAACTCGCCGAAAGTCGCCGCTGAGATACCTCGGACCCGCTCTCAACTTGCTCTGACCTCTCTCTAGAATTTTCTCTCTCTAAAAAACCTCACAACCCCTCCAAATGAATAATCCGCGGCTACCACCACGGTTTATATAGGCAGCCAATTACACGTAAACCGCTATAGGCTCTAGCGGTTTACGCACGCACACCAATTCACGTAAACAGCTGCTGGCAACAGCGGTTTATGACCAATGCATATTCCACGTAAACCGCGGCTGGTACCAGCGGTTTATGACTTAGCCCTATTGCACGTAAACCGCGGCTAGTTGTAGCGGTTTCTGTACACCTGTAAACCGCTACTGCTAGTAGCGGTTTATATAGATACGTGAAACAATGTATTTGCGTATTGAATTTGGAAACAATGTATTTGCGTAATATTGAGAGTAAAACCATTTAATTAAGAAAATTGCCCATGGATTTATATAATTATATCCTTTAACTAGTATTTTTATCGGTAATAATATTATGAGAATATAAATTTTTTAAAATTACGTCGATCCTGATATTATAAATTATGACACAAAAAATTTATAGCATTAAATTATTTTTACAAAAAAATCATAAGGGACAAAAATTTTTTACTCTCGTAGACTAAAAAGATCAGGATCTCTGTAGATAAAAAGAATTAAATAATAATAAAATTATAAATTATAAAATAAAAAAGTAAACAAAAAGTAAATTTTAAAATTAAAAATAATAATTATTATCTTTTTTTTTTTTAAAAAATTCCCAATTCCCAACATCATTGTCCTTCTCCTCAAACCACTTCATCTTCATTCCTTCATCTGCATCATCATCCACCACCATTCAACCTCATCCACTCACCAATGACCCACTGAATCTCACCCATCCATCACCATATGTACCGAGTCACCCACACCTCTACCATCATCCCACTGTCACTCTCTCACCACCAACCATAACTCAAACTCCTTCTCACAATCCACAAATACTACCAACATTAACAATAGAAGAAAAGACAGAAAAGAATAACAATAATTTTCTTCTTTATCAACTACTATATCTCTTCTGCTAACAACAACAACACTAACAATAATTAATATATTTATGTTTGTTCCTTTCAATTAATTATTTTTTTTTAAAAAAAAGAGAAACAACAAACAGAATACAAACATGGGGGCTTAGGGCTGATGGAGAGTGTGGTTGGACGCGACGAAGAGACGGGCTACCTTTGCTGGTTGTTGATGTCGTCTTCTGCGGTGAGGAGACACCGTCAATTGCTTCGTCGGGAGGAACGGACGGCAAGGGGTTGGGATCGAGAGCTTTGGTTGCGCGGGATAACGACGGCACTCGAAACTCCATTCGTGGGGCCGTGGTTGTCGTCGCCAGCGAAGAGGTTTAGAGAACGTGCGACACTTGGTCAACGGCGCTCGGAGCTTTCTTTGTGGTGGCTGTGGTCGTCATCACCGGCGAGTTGACAGGCAGCGATTTGCTGCAGAAGGAAGCTCGTCGGCACCAGTTGGGAGGCTGGCAGCGCAGTTGCGTGTGTGTCTTTTTTGGGATAGATGAGAGAGATGAGATGATGTTGATTGTTGATGAGGGAGATGGTGGGATCTGGAATGGAAAATGGAGTTTAATTTTTTATTTTTTATTTTTAATTTTTAATTTTATAATTTATTTTTTGTATTTTTTAAATTTTTAATTT
>NC_029791.2:10913294-10917568 GCF_000816755.2 Arachis ipaensis | reverse complement strand
AATTATAAAGACCAACAGATTAATTAAATTTAAATTAAATTGTACATTTATATTATACTTTTTAAATACCTCATTTTTTTCCAAGTCCTGCTTAACAAGAAATATTTTTTACGGACGCAATTCCTATTATCACCGTACATGAACTATGGATTAAGGTTTACGTCAAGGGTGACTTATAAAACGAAGATGTTAGATGTATATGGTCCATGGAGAGAGAAACCGTTTCAATTTCTAGTTAATGATAATGACAATGCAAGTGAGAAAAAAAATAATTTTACTGATATTTTTTATTGAGTAATTATTTAAACCAGTCTTAAAATTTTTAAAATTAAATACTTTAGTCCCTCAACTTTTGAAATACACAAAAATTTCTCTAAATTTAATTCTGACAGACAAATTAATCCCTGACAATCTTTTTTCGTTAATGACAAATAGAAAACGCTGACGTGAAGTCCTGGACTGACACACGTGGCTGTCAGTGGTCCACGTAAGCAAAAAGATAGATTAGTTCCTGAGCTTAAACTGCGTCGTTTTAGAGTTTGACCCATTACATCCTCTCTGATTCCCCTTTTTGAAAACCAAAAGACGCAATACCCACCATTTCTTCTTCAATTTACAAAGAGAATATGTAACCCCTTTTCAACGTTAAATCCCATATCATTGCCCACATCATCGCCATTATTCGATTTCATTTGTTTCATCTTCAACCTCCGTCACCCACATTCAACCGTCACCATTTGGTGATGGAATCCCCCTTTGCATGCATATAGAGCCCTATTGTTTGCATTCTATAATGGCCAATGCTTCAGCGACCGTTAGCGGCGAAAGCTCTGTTGCGTCTAGTCGCCGGCGAGGGAGACTAAGTCAGGACAGCATGGGTGAGAGAGGATTAAGCAAAATCGACTTCGCAAAGGGAAAACACCTGAATTGCTTTTATGGGTATCACGCGAGAATATGCAAGTCGACTACTACGGAAAATCCTGAAAGGTTGTTTTTTGGGTACCCCATGTACAAGGTAAGAAACCAAAATTATTGCATAACAAATTTTTTGGATTTGTAGAATAGTTCTGAGCAGAATCAGGAATTGAATTCATTGTAGGAAAATCAACCATATTGCAAGTTCTTCGCTTGGGTTGACACTATTTTTTTATCTCAGCTTTAAGAAGTCCGCTGTGGTAGAACGTAGTGAACTGCATGATTTATGGGTATTGTTGGTGGGTTTCAAGATAGATTGATAGGGTTACAAAATAGGGTGTATGCAATAGAGATGTGTCAAAATATAAAGCCAAAAACAAAATGCAAGAAGAGTTAGTTTAAGACAGTTTACTTTATTTGTGTATTTTGTGCTGTAAGTTGTGCTGTTGTGTTTAAGTGTATTGTTGGATCTTAGGTTTTTTGAAAATGTTAGTTATCTGGTGATGTAAATTGAAACTTATGAATGAATGAAATCCTTAACAATTTGACTCTATATATGTTGTTTTTTGTACCACTTTTTCTAGAGTGACATATTTCATTATTCTTTTGAATAATTTTAAGCTGTCAAACACTTTTGCAGGTTAAATAAAATTTGGGAATTTGTTGAAACATAGCTGTAAAGAACTATATTTTCTTAAACAAAGATAATAAGCATATGTTATTTCAATTAGGACCATGGATCTTGAATCATTCCTATGCATCAAATAATCATTGAATTTGTTACTGAAACCATAGTTATTATTGTATTTTTGCATTAACATATTATCTATGTGTTAAAAATGGGATGTAAGCTCTATCCTTTATGAGCATATACAATCAGCTATTAATTGAATGATATAGAATACAAATTATTGTAATTAATTTAAAACACTACTAGAAATAGGAAAAGTTATTTCATTGCAAGTTCTTTGCCTGGGTTGACAAGATTTTTGACATTACTTATAAGTTCATTAATACATAACACCAAATGAATAATGGAAAATAACCAACATCACCATTACTTATAACAGCAAATATATTGCTTTAATGTCAAGTGGAAACTTCAAAACATAGGGTGCAAATCGCAGGTTCAATCTAATAAAAACAACATAACTGTGATAGTAGCAACTTAAACTACAGTAAAAAATCGGCCTTACATGAGCAGAAACATAATAAAAAAAATTCATCCACACAAATCTCTTATCAATCCCTAAATTAAGAGTATTTCAAGTTTAGGTCCATCAACTTAAAATCTCACCACCAAAATACAAACCAAACTATTACATCAAAAAAAGCATAATCATTTGTCTTCAGTCACTTCTGTCTCGGATGCTTGAACCCAGGATTGGGAATAAACTGGAATATCCTTGATGTAGTGTCCTTACATGCCGCTATAATTGTTTCTGCTGAGACGCCTTGAATTGGTCTAGGTGGTAGAATAGGAGGTGGAGTGCTAGACTGGACTGGTGCAGGATAATGTGGTCTAATGATAGGCTGCTTAGCCTTTGCACTTTGGGAAATTGTTGCTCCAGAATTTGCTGCACCCTATGATAAAGGAGATAGCATATGTAAAGAGTAAACAAAGCTATGTTAGTAAACCTAACAGTGCAGTAACACAATTGCAGATTTTTAACTCCAATTTTACTCACCATACTAGACACAAAACCTGGTGCATTAGCTGCGGGCTGAGTTGGATTAGGATGATCAACCACATTCTAAAATAATGAAAAAATTATCCAAATATAATTCCAAGTCAGTCCTTGACTCCTTGTGGAATTTAAAAAAAGACATATAAGTCCCCAACGTTTTTTAAAATATCCGACTAAGTCTCTATAGAAGCATTAAAAACACAATTTAGTCCTCGCGATCAATAATTAGTACATTATTTATGGTGGTTTACCTGCACCTGGGATGCTGATTGTGAGACATGCATCTCCTCTGCTGATTGGTTAGTGGTTCCAACCGTTGACTGAGCATTTGTACTTCTTCTTGAGTTGGTTGATCTTCTATTTGGAGCGGGAGGACCTTTGCATGTTTTCTGGTTATGTCCAGTCTCTCCACATTTAGAACAAGTAACCCGAAATGTCTTTTTCACCTTTGAACCGCTTTTCTCATTCTTAGATGGCTCCTTCCTTCTTCTCTTCACTGGTCTTCCAACAGGTCTCTTCAACTTAGGTGGAATTGGGTTAATAACCTCGATCTTGTCCCAATACTCTTCTGAATTCACTGGTTGGATGCAGGGTTGGTATGTGGCCCTTGCTGCCCAAATTTTCAGTAATGGGTGTACATAGCCTTCAGGCCTGTTACCTCTCCTAGCAATAGCAGCTAAAGCATGAACGCATGGAATACCTACAATTTAACATTATTTGAGAATTTGTTATAAACAGATGCAATTATCACAATTGTAATATGGTATATTATTGGAAATTTTTACCAGTCAATTGCCACGCGTTACATGTACACTTGTTCTGGGCCAAGTCCACAGACAGCTTCTTTGTACCTCGCTGGGCCTCAAATACCACTACACCAAGCGGTTACCGAAAATCGCCGCCAAATGAATATTGCGGCGGATAAGAGGAGGGCTAACAATTGTTTGTAATTTTGCGGCGGTTTTATCAAAACCGCCGCAAAATGGATTATTGTGGCGCTAGATAAGCTATTGGCGGCGGTTTTTTCCAACCGCCGCAAAATACGTCTAACTCATTTCTTTATTTTTTAAATAATCGCGTATGATTTACTTACGTTCCCATTACTTTATTTGAGAAATATGTTTGAATCACTGTTACTTAAATCTTTACACTATTTTTGTATTTGTTTTACGAAAAAAATAATCACTTACAAAAATATATTTTGATTAATCATGTAAACAAATTTACAAATTAGATTTTCTCGTTTATTATAAGAACTTTTAAGTTTTTCTTCAAGCGTAACTGTAAAAGAAAAAAAAAAGTTAACATCTGAATTTTTTAATATTAAAACAAAGTTCAATCGAGCATAAAGATTGAAATTCTTAAAGTAGACAAATATGTAATATTGCGACCCAAAACCATTAAATTAAGGTAATCAACCTAAGTGTTAAACTAAAAAAGGCAAAATAAAAGAGGCAAACAAAGTTCAATCAGCCATTAAATTTTTAAAATTTTTATTTTAACTAATTTCTAATAAATTAAAATTGAAAAACAGACAAAATAAAATAGGCAAAATAATGAAAAAGTAACAGGAACATAGTTATCAGAATCGAATCGGTAATCGACCTGGTCATATAACTGGGTTACTGGCCACTGGTTCAACCGATGAGTCACAGGTTGAACTGATTGGCC
>NC_029791.2:10908002-10913054 GCF_000816755.2 Arachis ipaensis | reverse complement strand
CCAATCATAATTAAATATGAATATAAAAAAATAAATTTTTATTTAAATTTAATTTAATTAAATTATGTATAAATTATAATATGATCCATGCCTTTATATATATATATGTAATATATAAGGTGCCTATAATAACTATGATCAGATATAAAGTATATAACAAAAAATTGTGTAGCAATCAAATGTGTTGATATGATATATAATTATTAGCGCTATATACATTGAAGAGTCATTTGGCTTGGTGGCAACATGACATTGTTAAAGCTTTTCCTTCTTCCAGGTTCAAGGTTCGAGCTCTGGCTTCTTTATTTGTGGAAGGCTTTTCATAGTGGAAGCGCGGGTTGCAAACCCCCACAAAATCAATTTATATTTTGCAGCGGTTATTCCAGCAGTTAGCATAAACTGCCACTAACCGTTTGCCCGCGGCCTATCATTCAGCGGTAAATTTAACCACTGCAAAATATTTAGCGACGATTCAAAACCGCCGCAATATTTCTCCAGAACTGCCGGTAACTGCTGAAAGTGTTGTAGTGACACTCTTCTCTCGTCATCACCAACCCACATTGGGTGCCAATACTTCACCTTCTTGAAAATATCATCTAGTCTTTTCCGCTACATAGGAGCCAAGTCAGTACCTCCAAATGTGTTTAACACTTGTTTGTACTTTCTCATTCGTCTCATAATGTAACACCGAAGCTCCTCACACATTGTGAGAATCGATTTGGCTCGGTAGTTGACTATCTTTGCATTCCAAACCTCACAAAGATTGTTGGTTAGATTGTCAACTTTTGGTCCATGACTAAAATGGGATTTTGTCCAGCATGCAAGGTCGAATTTCACAAGCTACACCCAGACATCTTCATTCACTCTCCGCAATCTCTCCATGCTTGGCTTGAACTCTGCAACAATTGTGCACTTTGCACATTCCCAAACCATGTTTTTGATTCGCTTGTCCTTGAATCTGTTACTAAAATTCTTCTAAATGTGTCTGATATAGTTCCGATGATGTGCATGCGGCATCACCTCCTTCAAGGCTAGTAAAAGGCCCTACACAAAACAGTGACAACAGTGTACAACATGTTTATTAAACACAACATAAAAAAAACATATTTATTGATAAGTTACTTGAATCGTGGGCCATGCACATTTCAATATCAGAGGCTGAAGTTGTATTCACCGTATCAGTTTTTTATTTTAACAAGTACACATTTCAATATAAGAGGCTGAAGTTGTATTCAATATACCAAGTTTTTATTTTAACAAGTCATATCAATAAGTTTTAGCTTCTCAATCTCCCTGCCAATAATTAACAAGATAATTTAATATCTTATAGAATGAGTCAGCTATTTCAAGACCAACTTGAATCAAATCAAGAAAGAAAATAAGATGAGATCTTCAAAGGTTATAACATGAACCAAATATATAGCCAAGTTAAGCCTAAAGGCAAAATTGAATTTAAACTACGAAGGCAATAAACATAGATACTGGTCATACTTCCATTGCTACTTGAACATCCTATAATCAATCTTTTCAGTACAACTTAATTAGAATTTAAATTTGATCACAAATCTATTTACACTTGCAATAAAAATAAAAAATAAAAAAAGGAAGGTCTACCCTCCCACTTTATTACCCTTAGCAAATTATTATCAAACTTCATAAAACAAGATTCTATATAATAGCAACTCAACATAGTAGTTATTAAATAGCACAAATATTTTTCTATATCATTTACCCTCCAACTCACATATCGATTTTTTATTTTAACAAGTACACATTTCAATATATGTGATTAAAATGCTGTCTATTAATTTAAATTAGGATTAAAATAAAATTAAGTAAATGGACCTTTTACTGATTGGATATGAAGTTCCAGCCATGAGTGTAATGATCTCCAAGGTCCTCTTGTAGTAAGGTAAGAAACCAATTCCCGTTATCTTTTGTCTCACTGTCAACCACCGCATATACAATCATATAAAAGTGATTATTCGCATCTTGTCCTACGACTGTCAAGAGTTGCCCACCAAAATAATCCTTTATGAAGCACCCATCAAGCCTAATCAGCTTCCTACAACTAGCTTTAAAGCCTCTCTTGCAAGCGTCTAGACATATGTATAGATTGTTGAATATTGGAGGAGATTCAAGTATTTGTGTCACACCCAATAGTGCAGTACTACCAGGATTACTCCTCAAAATCTCAAGAAGATAATGTCTCAGCTTGCAGTATTGTACTTTCTCATTCTTAATGACACGCTCTCTGACTTCTCTAAGTGCTCTATAAATCATCTTCCCGTTGATCATCACATTATAGTCAATTTTAATGTGTTCATAGGCTTCATTCAATGTCATGTGTGGTTGAGTCAATAGCCTCTTTTTCAACTTCTTGGCAACCCACTTCTGGTCAGCCATATTACTCCCAAACTCTCTGTCACATGTATGATTAGGGACATAAGTCTTGATTTGGTATGACTTGTGTTGATTATTCCAAGCACAATAGATAAGCCATGGATAAGGATTTGGATTAATAGCCTGAGTTGTCCCAGATACTACAATGGTTGATTCATTTGTCTCTTTAGCAGTTTCTTCACTTCCACCATCTACATGTCCCTCTTCCACAGTTGCAGGGTCTTCAACAATCTCAGAGTCACCATCAATTGCATCTTCACCATTGTCCTTGTTAGACTCTTCATTCTCTTTAGATGCATCCTTGTCTTTCTAGGATTTTCTTGGCTTCTTAATCCTCTCAACCCCATGTTCACAATCACATCTGACTCTCCTTTGATCATTCTTGATATACCTAATCTTCCTCTCCTCAAATATCACATGATTCTTCAAAGCATTCTTGAAGGAATCAATTGTTACAAATTCCATGCCCAACTCAAAGTAAACCTCTCCAAAACCTTATGCTTCATTGTATTATGGAAACTTATACTTCTCTCTTTCATCTTCAGAGTTTTCTGGTGTCACTATAGTTTCTGACTCATACTCAAATATAGGGTCAGGCTCAACCTCTTCTTCAGCCTCTTGTTGTTCATCATCATTTGCTCCAACATAATTTGTCTCAACAGTTCTATGCACATTAGTTTTTGTCCTAGCCATTCTTGGACCACCACTACTTCTTGGACCACAGCCACTTCTTGGGCCACCACCACTTGAACTAGCATGGTCGTGCCTAGCTGCACTTGGGCCACTAAATTTAGGCCCAACATCATTAGACTTCCTAACATGAGGCCCATCAGTAGTTGGCCCAACATGAGATTTTTTGTTAATTTTTGAAGCATTTGTATTCTTTGAGCCCCTATTAACCTTCTTCTGAGACATTTTTTTCATAGTTTGTTGTTCTCTCCTAGAAGCATTACTTTTACTCTCTGGTTTTTTCCTCCTTTTTTGTCTTCTTCTTCAGAACCACACACTCTTTTTCACTGCTTTCATCATCAAAACCTGGGAGAGGTGGTTTATAAGGCTCATCCTCTGTGCTTTCATACCCATTGTCACTAGATTCATCACCAACTTCATGTCTAGCTTCATCACCAGGTGCATCGCTAGCCTCCTTAACTGGAGTTTCCATGATTCGGTGATAAAAAAAAATGCACATTTCATCAATTTTCCTGTTTTTCTTAACCCTTCTCGCATTTGATTAATCCCTAAGTCTCTTTTAATAGGATGTAATCCAAACTCCATATTACAAGCAACTTGATCATACCAATACATCTGTTTGTAATCTAGATATCCTAAACCTTTAAATAGAGTCAGCAGATCAAAGAAACAGATGAGATCAATGTCCATCCTTGAAAATCTCTCTACTTTACCATCCATATACAGTAGTACTCCATTGTTATCCCTCTCAAAATGACCACCATGGTGGAATACAGGAACTATGAAATCCTCCATCACTGAACATAATGCAAAATAATTTATTAAAAACAAACACCACAACAAAGTTCAATAAAAAATTCCTACTTCCTGATTCTTTTTTTTCCGTTTTATGTCATAATAATAACCAAATCAGAGAGGATGAATAAACTATTACAATATTCTATCACAAATTTCTAAACCCTAAGCCAAATAATAAAATACTCATCACTATTACTATAATCATAGCTAAGAATAAATAATGAGTTTCTAACCTTCTTCAATGCAAGTCTTCAGTAGTCACATCCACTTGTTCGTTGTGTCTGACTATGCGCTAACGGTAATGGCGACGAACGGAATGGTGATGTTAGGGGTGACACGGTTGAATGTGGGTGACGAAGGTTGAAGATGAAACGGATGAAATCGGATCATGGCGATGATGTGGGCAATGATCTGGAGTTTAACGTTGAGGAGGGATTACATGTTCCCTCTGTAAATTGAAGAAGAAAGGGTGGATATTGTGTCTTTTGGTTTTCAAAAGGGGGAAACCGAGAGGATGTAATAGGCCAAACCCTAAAACGACGTAGTTTAAGCTCAGGGACTGATCTGTCTTTTTGCACACGTGGACCACTGACTGCCACGTGTGCCAGTTCAGGGCTCCACGTCAGCGTTTTTCATTTGTTATTGACGGAAAAAGATTATCAGGGACTGATTTGTCTGCCAAAGTTAAACTTAAAAAAGTTTTTTGTATATTTCAAAAATTGGGAGACTAAAAGATCTGATTTTAAAAACTTCAGGAACTGATTTGTGTAATTATTTTTTTTATTTTTAAATATTTTCGTAATGATAATTAAGTATGAATCCATCATAGCTAATTTTTTTGAATATTTAAATCAAATGTGAGATTTATCAAAATATTAGGATTTGTTAGTGAATTTCATGAATATGATAGAAAAGAAAAATCGTTAGTAACAATTTTAATTTTGTAGAATTTAAAATTTTTTAGAAAAACCATTTCTAAAAAATCATGGAGATCAAAATTAACGATGAAGGCAAAAATAAAAAATTTTAAATGTTTTTTTTTTTTAATTAAGTTTTGCACTTAGTGAAAAAAAATATTTAAAAAATAAAGTTAAATTTAGCAATAATTGTTAAAAAAATTAAATTTAAAAATTAGTTAAGTTTAGCATGAATGTTAAAGAA
>NC_029791.2:10905010-10907977 GCF_000816755.2 Arachis ipaensis | reverse complement strand
ATTCACAATTTTTTTTGTTATTTTTTATTTTTTTAAATAAAATTAGTAGTGCCAAATTTTTCAATAATTTCCAATCGTTTGACCAATAATTTAACAGTTTTTAGTTTTTCCTTTTTTTTTTCTTTTTCTTTTTTTATATCGTGATTAACGATTTCATTTAAATTGCAAATACCAATTTTTGTAAAAACAATTATAAAACTCATATCTATGCATTACACGCTCAAATTCTCATTTCGCCGTATTACAGATATTTAATTGGTATATTAAAATTAAAAAGTACCCCATCATCATGGGTGTGTTATTTTCCTTCAAACAGTCACTACTATGTTATATACGACATTTGGAGGTATCTACACACTACAGTGTCTCGTAAGATGATTGATTAGACTTATATCAGAGTAAGAAAAATAATTTGGACCATGTACATATAATCATATTTGAGATGCTCAATATTCAAAGTTATTAATAAATATTACATAAAAACAAATAACCAATTAAAAATTTTTAAAGAATAAGAATTCAATTATAAATTTAGTAAATTATAAAAATTAATTCAATTCAAACTTTTGATCTTCTCATTACAAATATATATTTTAAAAAGAGAGATGAACATCTTATAATCTATAAAAGTGATATGACAAGCTCTCAAATCGACTTCTTCTTGTTGAGGAGAGTCGATCGAAAATTTTGCATTAATTGTAAAATTATTCCGGGAGAGAGTTTGACAACACAACATAGGGTGTTCGTCATGAATTTTCGCGTTGAAGAAAAGTTGAGGAAAATACATCATACGAAGAACTCAAAGACGAGATGGTGGCGGATGAAAGGTGAGGAATAAAGAAGCTTCCTAAAACGGGTAGGAGAAGAGACAAAGTGGAATGGGAATGGAAGCACGGAAGAGATGTGGAGGGAGATAGCAGAAGTTATTAGAAGAACAGTAAAAAAAAGCTTTGGTGAATCTAAAGGAATAGGACTAAGAGACAAGGAGTCCTAGTGGTGGAATATGAGTGTACAAGAAAAGATAAAGATAAAAAGGGAGTGCTTTAAAGAATGGTCTTTATGCCGCAACGCAGATATCTAGGAAAAATATAAGGCGGTTAAGAAAGAGACAAAAGTGGCTGTAAGTGAAGCAAGAACAAGAGCATATGAGGGTCTCTACCTGTCTTTGGGTACGAAAGAAGGAGAAAAAAGTATATATAGAACCACAAAGAGCCGTGAAAGAAGAACGACAGATTTTGATCAGGTTAAGTGCATAAAGGATAAGGATGGAGAGGTGTTGGCTCAAGAGGAGAAGATTAATGAAAGGTGGAAGAGCTACTTCTACGAGTTATTTAATGAGGGACAGAAGACTTTTCCGAGCCTTGGTCGGTTATGCACAAGGGAAGAAGATCAAAACTTTGACTATTATCGAAGGATTCGAGACTTCGAAGTAAAAGAGGCTCTAAAGCAGATGAAAAATGGCAGGGCAGTAGGACCTGATAATATCCCGATTGAGGTTTGGAAGGGCCTTAGAGAGAAAGGCATCAACTGGTTTTCTACCACTATCAAAAGTCATTATCAAAATAACCTCAATGACAGCACCACCACCACTACCACCATCATCACGAATTTCTACCACTACTATCATCACTATTAATTTTTCAATCTTATTTCAAATAAATAAAATTAACAACTCTAATTCAAATATCACTTAAACAATACAAATTAAAAAACAAAAAATTAAAAGAAAGACAGAATTAAATCTAGGTTTAATCACTCTACTGATTTTTTTTCTTTCAATTGAGTCCCTATATCATATAAGATTTTGTAATTAAGTTCCTGTTGTGACAAAAACATTGGAATTAACGGAATATTCTTTCAAACAAAATGGATATCCTAACATTCGACTAAATATTCTGTATAGTTTAGAAGAATATTTCATTAATTCCAACGTTTTTGTCACGATAGGAACTTAGGTATAGGGATCCAATTGAAAAGAAAAAAAATTATAGAGAGCTAACTGAAAATTCGACGAAATTATAAGGACTGACAAAGTAACTAAACCTTAATTCTAAGATGAGGGAGGGTGAGGGTTTGTTAACGTAATAGAGGTGACGTAAATGACGGGGAAGACGACAGTGATGGTAAAGGACTACGCAGAGGCAAACGACAGTGTTGGACGGCCTTCTTCGTGCTCGCGATTACGGTGGTGTTCGATAATAGCGTCAGATCTGCAATGACAGCCAACCACTCTAGTCACTAACACTTTGTTCTCATCACTAGATGAAGACAGAAGTAAAAGAAATAGAGGAAGCAAAGACGACGTTACCGGAGGCGGTGGTGCCGAACGAGAGAGAGAGATCTTACGAATAAACACAAAGTGCTTCATATGTGTAGCTACTTGATGGATCTAGGTAGCATGGTAGAGGATGAGAATGAAACAGATTTGGAAAGGAGTTGAGATGCAGTAGCAATAGAAATCAGAGGAGGAAAAGAGAAGAAAAGAAATAAGAACATTAATGAGTTGAGCAATTTTAAAATTTTAAAAATTAGTAAACATAAAGTTGTCCAAAAATATATTCTAATTTGTGTCTCAAGTAAAATATCAGAATCTCTTTATTTTAGTGAGACACAAAATACATATTTTTTATAGATAATTATATGTAACTGTATTTCTCTTAAATTTGTATTTCATAAAACAAACAACATACATGTGTTGTGGTGTGTGTCTGATATACACAAACACAAACCAAACACAATGTTAAAGAACGCTGTAGTAAGTTAAATAATTAGAACATCCATTATAAGTTTCTAAAAGTAAATGATTATGCAGATGGATTGGTACGACAAAGATATAAGATTCGGGATGTTATTTTTTCTTTTCTATTTTCTTGTGTATTTTTGTAAAATTTTTATACAAACTTTATTAAAACTACATTTTTTAGGATAGTTTTTGTCTAATTTTTTTTTTTAGATTTTATGTCTCAT
>NC_029791.2:10874704-10904524 GCF_000816755.2 Arachis ipaensis | reverse complement strand
TGTAGTTAGCTATATGTTTTTTTTTTTAAAAAATAGTATTTCGTTCATATATCTATTATCTAGTAGGCAACTAGGCATGTGTCACCTATCATAGCTAGCTATATATTTAGATTAGATTAGATGTTTGTTTTGCAACGTAAATAACATCGTATCGATCGACGTATGAAATTTGACTATAATCGCAAATAAACCTAATATCAAGACTAAGATTAACGAGCTTTAATTTAATACACATTAAAATTGATGAGACTTACCCCTAACTTAACGTCAAAAGGGATTCGGGGACCAAGCAAAACAAAAACCTAAAAAGGTAGTTCAACGAAGCCTTATATTTTTCAAAGTGTCAAACAAGATTATTAAGTTCAAGATATATATAACTTGAAAAATATTAGAGAACCAGAAAATTTGTTAGAATGGGTTAGTTGCCATTGGTTCTGTTCTTGCTGAGTTTGGTCGGTATATAACTCATCTGTCGATGAATATTTTTAAATTTCTGGTCGGGATGAGTTATACGTCGGTAAGGAGAGAACAAGGAGGTGGATACCTGCAAAAGACATTCCGATGCTCAAGTCAGTAAGTGTTTAAGAGGTATAAGAATAATTTTATGAATATAAAATGTAAGATATGAAATAGAAGTTAGCATTTGTTGTATATTATAATAATTCTATGAATATAGAATGTATATAGAATATATTTAGAATCTGTCTTGTATATGTAGAAATTGGTGCCTTTTATAGACATAGAGTTGCTGAATAGAGTTGATGGATGACCGTTGATCATTAAATCAGAATAATGATCATTAAGTCGGTAATGAATGTGTCGGTTACAAAATGAATGATAATTAAGGCCGAGTTATAACTCATAATGCACAATAAAGACCGAGTTATAAAGTGACGGATCAGGTTCTTTAGCTTCTAGATTAAAAAAATAAAAAATAAAATAATTAAGGTACAAATATAGCGTTGGTTCTTTAGTTGCCATTGGTTCTTTAGATTTTAATTTGAGGGTAGGAGTAACAAGTAACAACTATTCTAATTTATTGGGTATAGATATAGCGATATCAATTTGTGGTTTTCTCTGCTTGTGGCATTGTGCTCTGTACTTGGGGTTGGAGTGCAGACATTAAATTTATGATATTAGAGCATAAAAAAATTATTGTCCTAGCATTACTACAAACATTTTGAGGATGAAAGGAGTTTGGAAGTTGCAGCATTTCATCGTGGAGATTGCGAACTGAAGAGAGAACAGGAGGTCTCCGTTTGTGCTAAAAAAAATCCATAAATTTCGTTCTTTCCACAAGAATCAAAGGAGAATAGTAAGAAGTTGGAGATGGATCTGTCAGATGAGGCTGGATTTGAGGGATTTCATGGATAATATCCATTATTGGGTGAAGGGACCAGAAGAAGAAGTTGCTAGCAGGTATGCTAGAGAGATTTAATTCCACACTTCTTTAGCATATTTGCATGTCACCAAGCAGTGGAGTACTGTTTCTTTTTCTTCAGAGCAGCATGGGCAAATTCCAAACGTTGACGGGAAGCGATGGTGAAGAGGATGGCAGAAGGGGAGACATTGGTGGATGCTCTTCTAGAGAAAAATCTTGATTTTGTGGAGGAGAGTTAGTTTCCACAGGGTAACCCATACATCCCTCTATCTCATCAATTGGGGGCAAAAGCTCAATTGGGTCGTGGTTAAATTGGTATGCCACCAAATAGCCAGATGCAATGTCATACTTTCTACCCTTGTTCAATACGCACTTTAGTTCATTATCTCTAGGTTCAATTTTCAGAGACAATATTTTGTTTGCAATTTCTGCAGGGAAGCTTTCTTGGATCAATGTCTGATTTCACTATTGGTTCTTTGCGAATAGGTATTTAACCCAGAAAATAGGTTGTCCCAGGTTCTAACTTTGCGAGCCGCGCGTGATAGTGAACGGATACAGAGGAGGAAGCCTTGGGTCTCCATAGATACGCATCAGGGAGGTCGTGCCAATCCGTCAAGTTATCCTTTTTTCAACTACAGAACGCCCCCTTTAAAAGGCTTTTTCAGCCCCATGAAGGTAACCTTCTTACCTCTGCATTTAGTGCATTAGTCATGCGTGAGCATCTTCTTTGTCTTTTCCTTGTGAATTTGCACTTGAATTGCTAAGTTTAATCAAAATTTAATATATTTTAGCCACTATGAATGCTACTTTGAGTTGTGTGCAATTCTATTTATTTCAGGTAGCATTTTGGACGAATTTCATGGAGTTTAAGTCAAGGCTAGAGAATAGAGAGAGTGAAGAATGTATGCTACCTCCTCTATGCTGAACTTGAAATTTTTCAAGTTCAGTGCCAGCATCAACACCTCCCAAGGAACACACGCGTGACCTCCACGCTGAACTTGACAATGGTCAAGTTCAGCGCCAGCTTGAAGAAGTTCCTAGGGAATCTGTTCTGCCTCCTCCATGCTGAACTTGGCTCCTTCCAAGTTCAGCGCCAGTTCAACGCTCCAAAAGGGTTAGATGCGCATACTACTCCACGCTAAACTTGGTTTAATTCAAGTTCAGCGTGGACCTTAATAAGCCCAATGGTCCCCACTCGTCCCAGGATGCATTACAAGTGAAGGCATTGCAACTATTTATTTAACTTATATTATTAAAAATTAGCAAAAGATATTATTTAGTTTTTAGGAAATATATTTTACATTAATTAGGATTAGATATAAAAGGGAAAAGAATCAGCCATTCGGGCTCTTTTCTTCTCTACGACCTCATTCCGCAATTTACAGTTTTTACGAATCTTAGTTTTCTCTCTGAACCATGAGCAAGTAAACCTCTACTATTAAGGTTAGGAGCTTTGTCTATTGTATAGATTGATACTATTATTTTTCTATTTTAATTCATGTACTGAGTTATATTTCAAGAATTGTTTTCATTCTTTATCTTATGAATTTAGGTGGAACGAAAGTATGACCTTTTTTCTAATTGAGTTCTTGTATAACTTGGAAAAGCTCTTTACTTGAACAACAACTTGAAAACATATTCTCCTAAATCACTAATTATCTGGACTTAACGGGATACGTGACATATAATCCTCTTATATTTGGGTAATTAGAGTTTTTGTGGCATATAAACTAGAATTGAACTTCACCCTCTAATTAAAATTAAGTGACCAAGGAATTGGCGGTTGATGATGGTTAGATGAGACTAAAAAGGTCTAAGGAATTAGGGTTTAGTCACATATAGTTTGCCATGAATTAAATCTTGCATGATTAAAATAGTTAGCAAGAAAAGTCAATCCGGAAGATAGATATCTCTGAACCTTAACTGTTTCTCCATATATTATTCACATAAATTTTACTGCTTGCCTTCTGATATTCTGAAATTACTGTTTATGCTTTTGAACACTCAAAGCACCATTTTCTGTTTGTCTAACTAAGCCAATCACTCAATCATTGTTGTTTGATCTATCAATCCTCGTGGGATCGACCTTCACTCACCTGAGGTATTACTTGGTACGACCCGATGCACTTGCCGGTTAGTTTGTGGTTATAAATTCCGCACCAAGTTTTTGGCGCCGTTGCTGGGGATTGACTGTGATTAACAACTATTAGTTGTTTGATTACTTAGATTAGGCATTTTAGTTTTAATTTTAATTAATTATTGCTTTATTATTTTCGAACATTAGCACTAGCATTTTTCCTTAATTTCTGAAATTAAGTTTGGTGTTACCTAGTTGATTTTATTTTAATTTTCCTATTTAATTTTCTTATTACTTTTTGAATTTTTCTCTCTAATTTTAGTCATCTTTTTTTAATTTTATTTCTTTATTTTATTTAGTATTTTTATTTTATTATTTCACACAGGTTACCTCACAGGGAATTCTCTACACACTGACATAGAGAGTCCCATCTTTTTTTGTCTTCTGTCTGTTTATGAGTAGGAATAGGGACAAGGAACCTCTGTTAGACTTTGATCCTAAACCTGAAAGGACTTTGAGGCGGCGTTTGCAACAAGCAAGACTTTACAAGGCTGCAGAGTCCAATAAGGATCATAATAATGCTGGTAATGCCAATATTGCAAATCTGAATGGGAATGAGAAACCTAGAAGAGTGCTTGGCTCTTACACTGCTCCTAATGCAGATCTTTATGGCAAAAGTATTGTGGTGCCTCCTATAGCTGCAAACAACTTTGAACTGAAGCCACAACTAGTTACTCTTGTGCAACAGAATTGCCAATATCATGGGCTCCCTCAGGAAGACCCAAACCAATTTATCTCTGATTTTCTGCAGATTTGTGATACAGTGAAGACCAACAGAGTGAATCCTGAGGTATACAAACTCATACTCTTCCCATTTGCTGTGAAGGATAGAGTAAAGCTGTGGTTAGATTCTCAACCCAGGGAAAGTCTGGATACTTGGGACAAGGTTGTCACTGAATTTCTGACTAAATTTTTCCCACCTCAAAAACTGACTAAGCTAAGGGTGGAGGTTCAAACCTTCAAACAGAAGGATGGTGAGACCCTTTATGAAGTTTGGGAGAGATTCAAGATACTGACTAGGCAATGCCCTCCGGACATGTTCTCTAAATGGACTCAATTGGATATCTTTTATGAAGGCTTATGTGAAATGTCCAAGATGCGCTTAGATAATTCTGCAGGTGGTTCTTTGCACATGAAGAAGACACTAGAGGAGACTATTGAGCTTATTGAGTTGGTTGCTAAAAACCAATACTTATATTCCTCCAACAAGAATCTTGTGAACTCTGAGACCCCTCAGAAGAAAGGTGTTATGGAAGTAGAAGCTCTTAGTACTATCCTTGCTCAGAATAAAATTTTGAGTCAGCAGATGAATTTAATTACTCAATAGTTGAGTGGAATGTAAGTTTTAGCTGTCAACACCCAGAATACACCTCAAGAGGTCCCTTATGACATGACAGGTAATTTTATGCAAAATGAGAATTATGATTATACTCAATCTTCTTCTGAACAGGTAAATTACATGGGGAGTGCTCCTAGACACTGATGAGAGGACTTTTGACGGTTTAGAATTCACAATAAATTCTCGTTGCAAGTATAGTTTCTAAACCCAAAAAGAATTCTTTCATACAAAAGATTGTTTGTCACTAAAACAAACCCCTAAAAATAACCGAAGTATTGGAACCTCAGGTCGTTCTCCCTAGGAATTACAATAAAGTGTTCTTGTTATTGGTTATGGAGTATGTTTGGGGTTTTTGAGATTTTAGACAAGAAATATAAATGGCAAAGAAAATAAACTAACAACTAACAAAGCTCTTGGCTAGATATGAGAACTAGAAGTCCTATCCTAGTTATCCTCCTCAATTGTGACCACAAATTGTCCATTGCTACCACTTAGTTAACCTCTAACCATGGAGGAAAGTCAAGTGGATGAATCAACTTGATTCCACAAGTCCTAGCCAACTCCCAAGGGAAAGACTAGCTTTAGTGGTATCCAAATCAATTAGCAACTTCTAATTGTCAATCAACAGAGGGATTAGATAATTCAAGTGTCACTAATTACTCTACCTAGGCCAAGAGGAACAAAATCTACACTAAAATCCAACCAAGCATTTCATCAAACACTTGGAGGGCATAAAAAGAAAGCAAAGTAAATTGATAACAACAATGAAATCTAACAACTACTTATTGCAAGGAATTAATAACAACAATAAAAAGAAACACAATTATTATGAATTACCTCAAATTGAATTGGAAGAAAATAGAAGGAACAAGAGTAGATCTACAATAAAGCATAGAAACAACATAAAGAAAATTACAACAAAAGAATAGTGGAATCATGAATGTAACAACAAAGAATTAAGAAGAAGAAGTAGAAGAAAGCATGAATCAAAACCTAGATCTAAGAACTAAACCTAATCCTAATTCTAATCCTAGAGAGAAGTGAGAGCTTCTCTCTCTAAAACTAACTAAAACTAATCCTAATGTGTGTAAATGATGCTAAGTCTCCATTTCCTTCAATCCTTGGTCCTTTAAATGCATTTTGGCGCCAAAGTTGGTTGCAAATTGGGCCCCACAGCTCTCAGAAATTGCTAGGCACGTTTTCTATTAAAAAATCACGTGTGCCCACCGGCGCGTACACGTACCGTGCACGTGCGCGTGGATGAAGATATCCAAATCTTTGGCTTTTTCATGTGTTCTCCACTTTGCATGCTTTCCTCTTCACTCCTTTGATTCATTCCTAGCCTTTTCAACCTGAAATCACTTAACAAACAAATCAAGGCATCTAGTGAAATCAAGGGTGAATTGAATTTAGCTAATTAAGGACCTAGAAAGCATGTTTTCACACTTAAGCACAATTTGGGAGACAATTATGAAACCATGCTATTTCGTTGAATAAATGTGGGTAAAAGGTGATAAAATCCCCTAAAATCAATACAAGATAAACCCTAAATATGGGGTTTATCAACCTCCCCACCTTAAACCAAGCATGTTCTCATGCTTAAATCAAGAGAAAGCAAAGGGATCAACATTTATTCAATGAAATCTAACTACATGCAATCTACCTATATGCAACTATCTAAATGAATGTAATTACTTAGTCAAAATAAATCAATTCCCAAGAAGCATATATGCACAAGGGCTAAGGACTAGCAAGTCTAATCCACAATTAAATTGAGTTATTAAATATTTTTACAAACTTGCATGAAGAATGATGATCATAGGTGGAAAACATGTAATTGAGAAATCGAACCCTCACCGGTAGTGTTTGCACTCTTATTCGCTCAAGTGTTTAGGGTTGATTCACTCAATTCTCCCCTAATCATGCTTTCCAAGGTTTGTTTTTCTTCTAACAATCGACATTTATTTCATGCATGCATACAAGTATCATGAGGTCTTTTCATTGGTTGTAATGGGGCTAGGGTCAAGGTAGGATGCATATATGGTTAAGTGAGCTTGAAATTTGAATCTTTGATAAGCTTAAACTTCCCACCTAACCTATGACATCCTATACAATTCAAAAGCTAACCTAACTACCCATTCTTCACTTTTTAACATACTCATGCATTTTCTTTTCATTTCACAACACTTATGCATTGATCTTTATTGAGCTTTGCTTTGGGGTATTTTGTCCCCTTTTTATTTCTTTCTTTTTCTTTGTTCCTTTCTTTTTTTCTATTTTTTTTCTTTTCTTTTCCATATTATTTTTCTTTTTCTTTTCTTTTCATTTTCTTTTGTCTTTTTCTCATTTTTTCCTTTCTTTCAAACTATATACAAGAACATCAATGCATAAGGTCTATATATTTAGTCAATACATGAGCATGTACCCAATTCCCAATATTTTTAACAAAAATACAAACTATCCTCTTTATTCAACCAATGTTCTAAGTTTTCCACACTTGAGTGTGTAAGTCAATCAAAGATCCAAATAAGGATATTTATTGTTTTTCACTTTAAGACTTGTATTGTGCTAAAATGAAGAACAAGTGGGTTAATCATAGGCTCAAATTGGCTAACAATGGAAGATAAAAGGTAAGGCTATTTGGGTAAGTGAGCTAAATGAAATGATGGCTTCAATCATATAAATACATGAATACACAAAATAATGGACATAAAGAATCAAACAAATCAAAGATTACAATCATAGAAAGAGAACAATACACACAAGAAGGGAAAATAAGTGGTTATAAGATGTAATCACACCATTAGGCTCAAATCTCACTAGCTTGTGTTCTTAGCTCAAAAACATGATCCACAATATATATAATTCAAGCAAGTTCTATGAAAAGTTTTCACTCAAATCACTTGGTGCCCTATAGATAGAAATATTGAAGAACCTCATTATTTTGACTAAGCTTATTATGTATATATATGCAAAATTATGAAAATGCAACAAAAATCCTAAAAACCAAAAAAATGAAATGCAAAAGTGTTGAGATTAGAAACTTGTCACCCAAAATCGCCGACCGGTCGGACGACCTCCCCACACTTAAAAGTTTGCATCATCCTCGGTGCTCTCAAATATGAGCAAGGGGGTACGGCGACTCTCCGGATTGCTACCTTCAGCTGGTAGATCAACCGATTGCTGCGCGTTCTTTCTTTCGCTTCCATTTTTGCACGCGGTGCATCATTCATGAAAAACAAAAATATAACACCATAAGATGAGAAAACAAAAGCAAGGAAGCAAACATTATTGGAATGAGGTACTAATACTAGAATTGAGTGAGTGAATTAGTGTGACATTAATGACAAATAAGTGTGTAAATTCTAAATTGCGCGCAGTTTAGAACACACATTAGCATAAAAGCTATGTCACTAAAGAAGAATGCACTTCACATATCCTAGTGTGCTTGAGATGCTTTAAGTAAACTTGTAAGGTAAAACAAGCATTAAAGAAGCATGAAGGCATTCAAGCTATAAGCATATGGATGCATATGATCGTGAAATACAATGCATTAAGGTAAATGCACACCATCCAATGTCAAGAGATTGCCTAATCAAAGAATAGGGTTCAAATCACATGGTGGCCAAATCATGTAATTCAAGAAGAGTTACAAGCTCGAAGGCAATTCTCATCACTTGGTATTCTTAAAAGGTAAGCATGAAAAACTCAAAACCAAGTAGCAAAATATAACCTCAACAATAGAATCCAACAAAGATTATAAACATAATGATGTTAAGATAACATCCCTTTTTAATACTCAGTAGCAATTAATGGTAAACAAGAATAACAATCCAACACTTACAATGAAAAAGAGAAAATGAAATGAAAACTAACTAAAACTAACTAATCAACTAACTAACTAACTAATTAGTTAACTAAAATAAATAGTTATCAATGGTGTTTGGGAGTGTTGGATGAGGGGTAGACGAAGGGAAGAAGAAAGAAGAAGGAAAGAAATGGAAAGAGGAGAAGAAAAGAGATGTGTTGAAGGAAGGACATCCGCGCGTACGCGCGCATGGCGCGCACGCGCGGATGATGGTGTAATGGATGCGACGCGTACGTGCACATGGCGCGTGCGCGCGGATGGCTTATTTCGAGAATGACGCGTACGCGTCATGTGCGAGTACGCGCGAGTTGTTTTGTGCCAAAGGCACAATGCGCGCGCAACGTTCGCACAACTCTCGGGTTTTTGGCTTGGGGGTGGAATTTCTCAATTCATGCGTACGCGTACATGGCGCGTCCGCGTGGGTGGGCGAAAATGCTTGATGCACGCGTACGCGCGGATGGTGCTCTATTTTTCAAAAAAAATTCTATATTTTTGCACTAATCTAAGCATTCCAAACCTCCAAACAGCTACCAAAATACCATAAAACCTTATTTAACATACTAAACTACCAAATAAACTCAAAAAACCAACAAAAACATGAAATTAAACTAATTTTATCAATATGTACAAAAGAGAAATTTGAAAAGAATTTACCATGGTGGGGTGTCTCCCACCTAGCACTTTTGTTTATTGTCCTTAAGTTGGACTTATGGGGAGCTCCTCTCAAGGTGGCTTGTGCTTAAACTCATCTTGGAACATCCACCAATGCTTGAGTCTCCAATAAGCACCATTCTTCAAAATTAATAACTCCAAACTTGGGTGGAGTTCCTCACAAACCATGGGCTCCCAAAAGTGGTCCTCATGTATTTCCAGATCCCATATCTTGTTTCCACACCCATCCTTGAATTGATCATTATTAATCCATCCGGGTGGCAAGGTAAATTCTCAATAAAGTGGCCAACAATCCTCCTAGACCCATCTAGTTGAGCACTACTCCAACCTTTGTATTTCATGTTTGATGCATCAACCCTAATGAGCCTTGATTTGCAACGCCAACCACAAAACCTTTTTTGCTTACGCTTCATCCCACAAAGTTTCCTACATTGGCCATCCATTTCAAGCAAACCATATTCAAGTGGGATAATAAAGCTAATAAAAATGAATTTCACCCACTCAAATGAAGGAGTAGATGGCAACCTAGGTAAAGAAGTATCCAAGGATCTTGACAAAGCGTATTCAATTCCCATCCTCCTTTTTCTAAGGATCTCCAACTCCTCACAAGATCTCTTAATCTCAATCCTTTGTTCAACAATTTTATCTAAGCCTTTTCCCTTACTCAAATCATAAATGGGAGGGTGAGAGAAATTTACCTCCACATTACTTTCCATCTCATCGGGAGAAGGTTCTTCATGCTCAAAGAATTCTTCACCACTAAGACTTGATGCTTGATCTTCATTACCAAGGGAACTCAATTCTTGCTCTATCCCGTCCAAGTCTTCATATGGAATACGCCTTGGAGGTAGTGCACATTCTTCCTTAGCATCAAGTTCAATAGTCTTGGAGAGGTTTTCTTCAATTCTATGTTCCCATGGAGGCTCCGCATCTCCCAAGTCTTCAACCACTTCTTCCTTGTCTTCAACAATTATAGCTTCCTCCAATTGTTCCAATACAAAGTAACTTTTCTCATTCTCCACCAATCTCTTCTTTATGTTATGCTCTTCATTTGTTTCTCCATATATAGCCATGGGAGTTCCTTGAGTATTCAAGCATTGGGATGCTAACCGGTTTACCACCTCGTCCAAGGCATCCAATGTTTCCTTGAGACGATCCCTTGACTCTTGTTCCTCTTGGATAATATGATTAGGATCATATGGCTCTTGGATCGATGGACATGAGTATTCTTCCATGGGAGGTTGTAGTGAGAAGTAGAGTTCATCTTGTGGTTGAAATTTTTCATACATTAGAGGTGGTTCATATTGGTAATAATATGGAGGGGGTGATTCTTGAAAATATTGATGTTGGAATGGTGGTGGCTTTATATGTGGTTCATATGGCTCATATGGTTGTTGTAATAGTGGATATGGATGAGGGTCATATGAAGGTGGTTGGTGAAAAGGGGCTTGTGAGTATGGTTGAGGGTTATGTTGAGGATATGGCTCATAGGCATATGGTGGTAGTTCTTGAAAATCACAAGGAGATTCACCATAGCCATTTGATTGATATGCATCATAGAATGACTCTTGTTCATAGTGCATTGGTGGAGGTTATTGCCATGAAGATTGATCATATGCATATGGCTCCTCCCACCTTTGATTGTCCCATCCTTGACACATGTTGTCATTAAAGCTTTCATATCCTACAACATAGTTGTAATCACACTCATAGCTAAAGTGAGAATTCATGGTGAAAAGAGAAAATAAGAAGCAAAAGCTAATAAGAAATAATGAAACAAAGTCTTAAAACTAGCAAAAACTAACAAGCAAGCCAAAAATAAAGCTATTCACATATATACAATAACCAATAACATAACACCATTGTAATTCCCTGGCAACGACGCCATTTTGATGAGAGGACTTTTGACGGTTTAGAATTCACAATAAATTCTCGTTGCAAGTATAGTTTCTAAACCAACAAAGAATCCTTTCATACAAAAGATTGTTTGTCACTAAAACAAACCCCTAAAAATAACCGAAGTATTGGAACCTCAGGTTGTTCTCCCTAGGAATTACAATAAAGTGTTCTTGTTATTGGTTATGGAGTATGTTTGGGGTTTTTGAGATTTTAGACAAGAAATATAAATGGCAAAGAAAATAAACTAACAACTAACAAAGCTCTTGGCTAGATATGAGAACTAGAAGTCTTATCCTAGTTATCCTCCTCAATTGTGACCACAAATTGTCCATTGCTACCACTTAGTTAACCCCTAACCATGGAGGAAAGTCAAGTGGATGAATCAACTTAATTCCACAAGTCCTAGCCAACTCCCAAGGGAAAGACTAGCTTTAGTGGTATCTAAATCAATTAGCAACTTCTAATTGTCAATCAACAGAGGGATTAGATAACTCAAGCATCACTAATTACTCTACCTAGGCCAAGAGGAACAAAATCTACACTAAAATCCAACCAAGCATTTCATCAAATACTTGGAGGGCATAAAAGGAAAGCAAAGTAAATTGATAACAACAATGAAATCTAACAACTACTTATTGCAAGGAATTAATAACAACAATCAAAAGAAACACAATTATTATGAATTACCTCAAATTGAATTGGAAGAAAATAGAAGGAACAAGAGTAGATCTACAATAAAGCATAGAAACAACATAAAGGAAATTACAACAAAAGAACAGAGGAATCATGAATGTAACAACAAAGAATTAAGAAGAAGTAGAAGAAAGCATGAATCAAAACCTAGATCTAAGAACTAAACCTAATCCTAATTCTAATCCTAGAGAGAAGTGAGAGCTTCTCTCTCTAAAACTAACTAAAACTAATCCTAATGTGTGTAAATGATGCTAAGTCTCCATTTCCTTCAATCCTTGGTCCTTTAAATGCATTTTGGCGCCAAAATTGGTTGCAAATTGGGCCCCACAGCTCTCAGAAATCGCTGGGCACATTTTCTATTAAAAAATCACGTGTGCCCACCGGCGCGTACACGTACAGTGCGCGTGCGCGTCCCTTGCGTTTTCGAGATCCACGCGTACAGTGTGCGTGGATGAAGATATCCAAATCTTTGGCTTTTTCATGTGTTCTCCACTTTGCATGCTTTCCTCTTCACTCCTTTGATTCATTCCTAGCCTTTTCAACCTGAAATCACTTAACAAACAAATCAAGGCATCTAGTGGAATCAAGGGTGAATTGAATTTAGCTAATTAAGGACCTAGAAAGCATGTTTTCACACTTAAGCACAAATTGGGAGACAATCATGAAACCATGCTATTTCATTTAATAAATGTGGGTAAAAGGTGATAAAATATCCTAAAATCAATACAAGATAAACCCTAAATATGGGGTTTATCAGACACCCCAATAATGATCCATACTCAAAGACCTACAATCAGGAGTGGAGAAATCACCCAAATTTTGAGTGGAGAGACCAACCTCAGAGATCTCAGAATTTTAGCAATAATTCTCAGGGCAATTTTCAGCAAAATAATCAAAATAATCGCCAGTTTCAGTCTCATCAATAACAACCACCTCAGCAGGCATATTCTCAACCCCAGCAAAACACTAACTAGGAGACAATGATGAACAGTTTTATTCAGAAACCAGAGCCTCCATTAGAAACTTGAAGGTGAAATGGGCCAATTAAGTACGCAAATACCTGAGAGGCCTCCAAGTGCGTTCCCTGGTGATACAGTGGTGAATCCAATAGAGGAATGCAAGGATAGCACCTTGATAAGTGGACAAGTAGCAAGTATGGAAGCACAAGTTAATGAGGAGCCAGTTGAAAAAGAAGCTCCAGAGGAGAAGAATGAAGAAGTAGAGCACGCCCCTCCAAAGCGTGCGGACAACCCATTCCCAGACTCTCTTGACACTTATCCTACATTGCCAAAGGCTCTTGAGTACAAGCCTAAAATGCCATATCCTCAGAGACTTCAAAAGAAGACCAAGGACAAGCAGTTTTCAAAGTTCTTGGACATCTTTATAAAGTTGCAAATCAATATTCCTTTTGTTGAGGTTTTGGAGCAAATGCCTCTCTATGTCAAATTCATGAAGGAGTTGTTGTCAAAGAAGAAGCCTTTAAAGGGAGATGAGACAGTGGTCGTCACTAAGGAATATAGTGACATCATTCAGAATAACTTGCCAAGGAAGATGCCAGATCCAGGGAGCTTTCAAATTCCATGCACCATTGGGAGCACAACCTTTGAGAAAGCGTTATGTGATCTGGGAGCAAGCATCAATTTAATGCCATTGTCTGTGATGAAGAAGCTGCAAATCCAAGAGGCATAACCCACAAGGATAGCATTACAGATGGCAGACAAATCTATAAAGCCTGCATATGGATTATTAGAGAATATCTTAGTCAAAGTGGGTAAGTTCTTGCTCCCAATAGATTTTGTGATTCTTGACACGGAGGAGGATAAGAATGCCTCTATAATTCTAGGATGGTCATTACTAGCCACTGGAAGAGCTTTAATTGATGTAGAAGTGGGTGAATTAGTGCTTAGAATGCATAATGAGCAACTGGTATTTCATGTCTTTAAAGATATACATTCAGCAGGTGAAGAAGAGAGGTGCATGCAGACTGAGCTTATTAATCCAAACCTTCAAGAACTCCCTGATGATGCACAGCAGAATCTGCAGCTCAAACCTCCTTTGGTAACAATTAATAAAATTTCTACTGACATCAAACCTAAGTTTGGTGTCGGAAACGCATCATCCACCAAGGCGCAGGTTCCGAAAAAGAAGAAAGTACACAGGGGATGGAGAAACAAAAAGATTCCCACTGAAGACTTCTCCACAGGAATGAAGGTGGTGTTGACTAGCAATCCAGTGTTGACTTATACAGTAAACAGAATCCTCTCTCTGGAGCATATTGAGCTACTTTATGGGGACACAGGGAGAAGATTCACAGTGAGGGGTGAAGAGCTGAGCCCCTATGATCCTCCTCCTTAGAGGAGCTGACCGTCAAGCTAGTGACGGTAAAGAAGCACTTGTCAGGAAGCAACCAAATGATTTTGTATCCTTAGTCTATTTTTCATTGTAGTGGTTTTATTATTTATTTGATTTTTGTTTAGTTTTTACTGTTTTTCCTTTATTTTACATATGTTTTGATCCTACAGAAATTTTAGAATAGGAACCGAACACTTAAAAAAAATTTTGCCCACTCCAGAGACAGTTGATTCGGGTAGGTTGATGCCGAACTTGGGATTTCCAAGTTCGACGCCATGCATGCATACAAAAGGAGAGTTAGCCACTGGAAGGCCCATGTCAAACTTGAAAATCCCAAGTTCAGTGTGGGGAACGACGTCAATTTGCGTGCAATTGGACCAAGTTTTTTGCGCCGAATTTAAGCAATTCAAGTTCAGCGTGGCCTCCCCTTTTATTATATATATGTCTATATATATTTTACTTATTATACTCTCTCTTATCTTTTTATCATTTTTTTTTTTTTTTGCAATAATATTTATTTTTATTCTTCTATACATCTTTTTATGTTTCTTCCTGCTTTCAGTTCTTCTTTGCTTGAGGACAAGCAAATTTTTAAGTTTGGTGTTGTCGCTTCACTCATGGCTTTTCTGTTTATTTTTATGGCACCAAAAGGAGGCGAATCATCTTCACGGAGGAGCACAGCCTTAAGAATGAAACGGCCACTAGAATAACTGAGGTGGTTGAGTTTCTTTCATTCTATATTTTCTTCCGTTCTTATTATATTATATTCATGTTTTCTGCTATTGTACTTGAATGTCTGCATGATCTTTGGTTGTTTTTATTCCTAGGTTCTAGTTTAATTTTGCTATTTTTAATTTTGTTATTACCTTTAGTACTAAAAAGCTGTCTCATGTACCGCTCACTGAGCTTGAAATCAAAAGAAAAGAAAGAAGAAAAAGATGTAATGCATGAGAAATTGAGTTATATTTAAGATTAGTCTTGTTACTTAAATGTGGTGGTATTATTTGTGATTCTGAATGAATGACATGAACAGTGCATATTTGAATTTGAATCAAAGGATGTTGATGTATGAGGAACAAGAATTTAGAGAATTATTATGAATTCTCTGAAGTAAACAAAAACTTTAATCTTTGAAGCAAAAGAAACAGCAAAAGAAAAATAAGAGCAAGGTTTAAGGCTCTGAGCATCAATGACTAGGAAGGTCTGACATGATTAAAAGCTCAAAGAGTTGTTTTCCCAGTCATATGCTTGTGGTATTCTTGTGTCAAGCAATCTTTGAGACAGAATATTTAGAGTCGAGACCAAATGCATTTAGCAGAGTATGCCAAAGGCTTTGAGCACCACTGTTTGGGAGTAACTGAAAGAAAAATCAGAATTTAAAGAGAGGTTCCCAGTCAAGTGCTTGTGGTATTTTTGTGTCAAGTGAAGCTTGAGACAAAACATTTAAAGTCACGGCTAGGCTCAAGGTGTAAAGCACCAAAGAAAAGAGAATAAAAGGAAAATTACTGCGTTCAAGGATTAAACTGAAATATAAAGATCAGAGAATTCATAATATAATCCGGATTCTAATTCCGAATGACAGTGACAGTCCTCTGATTCAAAGAAGAGTGAGATGCCAAAACTGTTCAGAATTGCAAGAGATAAACCCCACTTTAAGGAGAGACATGAGCATAACTGAACTCTCACTTCTCATGCAAATCCACATCTTAATCATGTACTAATTTTGGTTGCTCGAGGACAAGCAACAATTCAAGTTTGGTGTTGTGATGCGTGAGCATCTTCTCTGTCTTTTCCTTGTGAATTTACACTTGAATTGCTAAGTTTAATCAAGATTTAATATATTTTAGCCACTATGAATGCTACTTTGAGTTGTGTGCAATTCTGTTTATTTCAGATAGTATTTTAGATGAATTTCATAGAGTTTAAGTCAATGCTAGAGAATGGAGAGAGTGAAGAATGCATGATGCCTCCTCTACGCTAAACTTGAAATTATTCAAGTTCAGCGCCAGCATCAACACCTCCCAAGGAACACACGCGTGACCTCCACGCTGAACTTGACAATGGTCAAGTTCAGCGCCAGCTTGAAGAAGTTCCTAGGGAATCTGCTCTTCCTCCTACACGCTGAACTTGGCTCCTTCCAAGTTCAGTGCCAGTTCAACGCTCCAAAGGGGTTAGATGCGCATACTACTCCACGCTGAACTTGGTTTAATTCAAGTTCGGCGTGGACCTTAATGAGCCCAATAGTCCCCACTCGTCCCAGGATGCATTACAAGTGAAGGCGTTGCAACTTTTGATTTAACTTTTATTATTAAAAATTAGGAAAAGATATTATTTAGTTTTTAGGAAATATATTTTACATTAATTAGGATTAGATATAAAAGGTAAAAGAATCAGCCTTTCGCGCTCTTCTCTTCTCTACGACCTCATTCTGCAATTTACAGTTTTTACGAATCCTAGTTTTCTCTCTAAACTATGAGCAACTAAACCTCCACTGTTAAGGTTAAGAGCTCTGTCTATTATATGGATTGATACTATTATTTTTCTATTTTAATTCATGTACTGATTTATATTTCAAGAATTGTTTTCGTTCTTTATTTTATGAATTTGGGTGGAATGGAAGTATGACCCTTTTTCTAATTGAGTTCTTGTATAACTTGAAAAAGCTCTTTACTTGAACAACAGCTTAAAAATATATTCTCCTAAATCACTAATTATCTGGACTTAACGGGATACGTGACATATAATCCTCTTATATTTGGGTAATTAGAGTTTTTGTAGCATATAAACTAGAATTGAACTTCACCCTCTAATTGGAATTAAGTGACCAAGGAATTGGCGGTTGATGAAGGATAGAGGAGACTAAAAATGTCTAAAGAATTAGCGTTTAGTCACATATAGTTTGCCATGAATTAAATCTTTCATGATTAAAATAGTTAGTAAGAAAAGTCAATCCGAAAGATAGATATGTCTAAAGCCTTAACTGTTTCTCCATACATTATTCACATAAATTTTACTGCTTGCCTTTTGATATTTTGAAAATACTGTTTATGCTTTTGAACACTCAAAACACCATTTTCTGTTTGTCTAACTAAGCCAATCACTCAATCATTGTTGCTTGATCCTTTAATCCTTGTGGGATCGACCCTCACTCACCTGAGGTATTACTTAGTATGACCCGGTGTACTTGCCGGTTAGTTTGTGGTTATAAATTTCGCACTAATCAGCATATTTGTAGTACTTTCCTTTGAGTATTCTGTCTATAAGAGAATTAGGCTGTGTTACGATCCTCCAAAATTGCTTGCCCAGTTAGGCTACATTTTGTGCTTTAAGGTCTTTAAAACCCAAACCCACTTCCTTCGTCAGTCTTGTCATCATATTCCAACTTATCCAAGCCATACGTCTTTCACTCCCTTTTTGTCTCCTCCAAAACTATGTGAGGATACTATGAATATATGAGATTAGGTTATCCGAAAGACTGAAGCAGGATAAAGTGTAAATTGAAATGGCTTCTCCCACCGCCTTTAGTAGGACTTGTCTTTCCACTGCTGAAAGGAGGTTGCACTTCCACCCTTGGACCTTGTTACAGAGTTTTTCTCTAACCAAACTGAAGGCTACCTTTTTAGATTTAGACACAATAGAGGGTAAACCAAGATACTTATCCTGAGCCCCAATTTGGTTATTATTTAAAGCCTCTGCCAACTGAATCCGAATCGAGTACGGGGTGTTGTTACTAAAAATTACTGCCGACTTGGCCAAATTAACCTGCTGCCTGCTAAAGCTCTGAGAGGATGCTAGTAAATTAAGAATATTATCACAACTATCCATAGAAGCTTTACAAAACAGAATAGAGTCATCAGCAAACAATAAATGGTTTACTCTAGGACATCGCCTAGTCACTTGAATTCCTTGAATTGTATTGTTTTGTTCTGCCTTGTGTAGCAAGAAGGAGAGTTCTTCTGCACAAAATAAAAAAAGATAGGGGGATAGAAGGTCTCATTGACAGATACCTCTATTTGGCTTGAAGAAGCCAAAAGGTTGACATTCCACAACAACAAAATAAGAAATAGTTGTTATTAGTTCACAAACCCAATTAATCCACGTATCATCAAATCCAAGCTTGTCTAGCATAAACCATAAAAAATGTCACTCCACCTTGGCATAGACTTTACTCATATCAAGTTTGATGGCCATTTCTGTTGCCACACCATGTCGATTAGTTTTCAGATAGTGCATGTATTCATGGGCAATGAGAATATTTTTGGATATGAGGCGGCCTTTAATAAAAGTACTCTAGTTAAGACTTATTAGTTTAGGCATCATCCCTTGAAGTCTATGGACCATGACTGTAGAGATAATTTTATAGATAACCAAAGAAAGACTAATAGGTCTCACGTGAGTCATGGTATTAGCATTTGGAACCTTTGGAATCAAATAAATTTGGGTGTGGTTAAAACCCTTTAGAATTCTTCCACTTGCAAAAACACTTCGAATCGCTCTAAAGACATCTTCATTAACAATGTCCCAGTAATTCTAAAAAAATTTAGCCGTCATACTATCATCACCAGGTGCACTCTGAGGATGAATGCTGAATGTAGCTCTCTTGACCTCTTCTATAGTGATTGGGCTTTGAAGCTGACGGTTCATGGAAGCTATAACCTTCAGCTCGAAGTCTGTAAAATACGATTCAAGATTAGCTTGACAAGTAGAAGAAAAAATGCCCCTGAAATAACTCTCTACCACTTCGGCTATACCTGCCTTAGAGGTCGCAACTTCACTATTATCTCCTCTTGTTTCTCTTGATTCTATTTTTGAATTTCTGATGAAAAAATTGTGTGTTCTGATCACCCGCTTGTAACCATTTGATTCTAGACTTGACTTTCTAGTACATTTTCTCATCATAAAATGTTATTTTCAGCTGTCTTCCTAATTCAATTACTATAAACATTTTAGTGTTCATAAACAGCATATCATATATAATATAAAAGGAGAAATCATGTATTAAAGTATTGAAGCACGGACAATATCAAAATTTAAAAATAAATAAAGTTGATCTGAAGTATTATGTGTCCAAATATTTTTAATAATTAAGTTTAATCAAACTCTGTTATAAATGTCTTTTTTTTTAATGTCCTTTCCTTCTTCTTTTTTAATTTGTGTCTTTTTCTTATTTTACTCTCTTTCTTTTAAATCTTTTATTTTTTTTTTATGTCTGAGTGTATAGAAATGACAACAGATTTCTATGAAAAAAGAGTTGTCATGTTAATAAAAACACTATCCAAAGATATCTGTGAATTTTTCAAAAAATAAAATTAAAAAATTGAAAAAAAAATAAAAAAATAAAAAAATATCCTCACTAAAAATACTATTGAAGAAACATTGCTTACCACTTAACAGCTGCTTTGGTGCTAGAATGTTATATTTGGGCTTGAAAGGAGATGTTTGTAAACTATGCTTTTTACACACATATATGTATATATAAATACAATTTTATATATTAATCAGGACTAACAATTAATTAACAAATTTATTGATATAAAAAAAACCTAAATACGTCAATGAAATGCTAATATAAATATAATGCTGACCAAAGATGCTAATCAGTATAAATAAAAATTGTTGGTCTGAACTTTTCTCTTAACCAATATCTTAAGGGATTTGGTATATTTTAATTTTGAACAAAACGATTTTAAAATATTTTATAAATTACAATAATTGAAATTATGATACAACTTAGATTATGGTTTTTTTTAATATGATAAAGGGTCAAATGCCCAACAAACAAAAACAAACTAAGCAACTACATGGACAAAACTTTGTCCCTCTCAAATCATCAAACACCAACATAGAAAGAAAAATGGGAGGGGAGTCGAAAAAGATGATGGCTTCTATACTTCTTTGAGCGTGCTTTGCAAATGCATCAACACTAACGAAGGATTACCATGTATTCATAACACGCAGTGGAAGAAAGGAAAGTAATCCTTAAAGATCTATTTTGTGCTTAAACTTTATTTCAATAATATACAATATATAGATCAGATCTAAATACATGTGTACGCTAGTAAAAATCATTTTCTCCTTCGATAGTACGAAGGCACTATGCGTATCCACACCGAGACCAACTTTTGCTGTTAACTCCTTGACCAATGGACATCTGATCTAAATTGAGAAATCTCTTGCAACTCTTTGCACGCCATAAAATTATTCTCTAAGAATTAGGCTCACATACATTTATGTGTGTAGAGGTAAAGGAATAAAATCCTTGTTATTCTCTCATGTATTTCCTGTACTCTTGGCATGCATATATATAGTATGAGATTTGTTACTGATTTTAAATTTAAATCTCAATTCAAATTTAAATCATATCTTAAAATTCTAAATATGAATACTTCAAATTTATGAATCATATCATAACTCAATTTAAAATAGAATCAGTTCGGATCTCATCCAAATTTAGAAATAGAATAACTAATTATTCTCAAATCTCATTTAATATTCTCAATTATCATACTATTATTATATTCTTGGTGCTAGTAAAAAATATAATAATATTCCATTTGAATTAATATAATTATTTATTTGATCAAATCAAAATAATAATTAAATAATTCTACAGCAAAGATTAGAACACTCGTTAGTGTGTGACCCCATAGGTTCAATACTAAGCGGGTAGTAAATTAGTCATACTAAATTTACTAATCAAGGTTGGCGTCTAGCAACACTCCTCAACGACCCGATAGTATGAAGTAATATATTTTTACTAAGAACCTGAGAAGAATAAAGTATAATTCCTTCCATCTTTCCAGCTCTTGGTTAACCCTTAGAGTATGGTTTAATTGTCAAACTCTAACTTGTTACCATTATTATAATGAACTGTGACTGACCTAAGAAACTCATTTCTTCATTTATTCAATCCCCTTGGCCAAGGTTTTATTCATCTCAGTCATTATAATCATAGAGCTCAAACTCTTTACCGAGAGTTGATAGATTCTTTATTGACTAATCATTAATTCTACAAGTATTTAAATCATACCCAATATCCATTCAACTAGCACCCTAGGGTATTAGGTATCCGGAATCAAAGTATAATAAATACATTGTTAATTACTATGACAGTAGCAGGTTAAAAGAAACGTTATTACTATGTTCATCTTGAGAATATCCTATTGACAAATATACGGTAATTATAACCATTAGGAATTCTCAAAGTGAGTCAGTTCAATGGTCATATCTCTATATGCCACCATCTATATATATAATTTAATAAATGAGATCTATTAATCTTCATCCAATGAAGACCATTATATATATATTGATCTTTCTGGGTTATTAATGTCCTTTTTAATAATCATATGACCAAGAACAATTTAGATTAAATTATAAAAAATTTATCTCTCAATATTATTATCACTATCACAATGATAAATCTCTAAATTTAATCAAGGACCTTATTATATTAACAATTTAACATAATAATAATAACAAATTATTTGACACGTGATTGATTGGATTGTGGTCATACTACTTATTCCCAACAATCTCCCACTTGCACGAGAGCCAATCATGATAGATTGGATCTTGGGCATACTATTATCACAATAATCTCCCACTTGCACTAGAGTCAATCAATCATGTGTATAATTTTTCAATGCACATTTGTGTTTATCAAAACTCTTTTGACCTTAAACACCTTTTCTCTTGAGCCTTTTGTAAAATGCACCTAGTGCATAATAAATATCACATTTTCTCAAAACATGAAATCTCCCACTATAATAGTGCATAATTTTATTTTAAGGATAATCCTTATTAAACATGATTATAAAAAAAATCTAAGTAACCATTAGATCTATCTTTATAAAATTGTATCATTATACAAATAGGCTACCTTTTCGAAAAGTTAGTTTGACGATCAAACCATTTATACTTTCAGGAGAAAGTATATCCTCTAATGAGTGGTATACAAGTCTAATAAAAGTAATTGTACTCCCACTCTTTCTTTAAGATGGAATCCCTTTTCTAAAAAGGAGTTTAACCTCTTATTACAGACACTTTATCATAAGAAGAGTGATAAAAATAATCTTATTATTTCTTTAGGGTAACCAATAAATCTTATTTATTGGATCTAACATCAATTTATGATTGTGTAATCTCTTAACACATGTAAGATATCTCCCAACTCTAATGTTCTTGATTTTTAGGTTATGCCTTTTCCATATCTCATATGGGTAAAAAATTGATTTAGTGAGAAATTTGTTAATTTAGCCACATTTCTAAAATGTAGTCTAAATATTTAACAAATAGTTATCCTCAGCTAAATTCTTTGTTTCTTAAACATAATGAAGTACATAGAGTACTAGTATTTATGCATTGAGAGAACCTCATTCTCTATTCAATAAAATATCAATGAGATATTAGAGATTTTACTTTAAACTCTTGTAATAAAAATACTCAATATTTTTATTATTGGTCAAACCAACCCTTAAGAGCAATTTTGATTCGCATCCTCAGTACTCATATTGAGCTTTTCCAAAAAAACTACCAACCTTAATCATATTAGGGCTAATTATAAATTATTTGTAGCAAAAATAAATCTCTAAAAATGCTTGCAAGAACAATTTTCGCTGAAAGTCATTTGTCTAATGGCATTCTAATTTCTAAAGTTGTTTAATTCAAAATATATTGGCCAATACTCCCATTAGTTTAAATAAAATCTTTGATAGTCATACTGTCTTACTTTGGGCACCATACATCTTCTCAAGATGTTCAGTAATAAATAGTGGGTATATGCTTTTGAAATTAGAACTCATGATTGTCAAAACAACCCATATTGTAATAAAATAACATTTTAAATACTTCACAAGTACTGACTATTCTATCACCAATTTTATTGGACAATATTATTTCAATAGAATTATCATGTCCATGATAACCCTTTCATACATAAGAACAATTTTCAATGTATAGTCAATTTATTACTTTCAAGTATGCCATACAAAATATGGACATATTTAAAAATTTAAAATATGAAAGTAAATAAGAAATCTATATTTCTGACAAAATTATTTAGAATCGTAAATGAGTACCTTGGTTGTCAAGTTGTTACTCATACCTATTCCAAATAAATATGATTAAATTGCATCACATACAATTATAATCCTAAATAATTATCTAGTTGTCAGACAATTATTTAACTGAATTATATTTTATACCCCTAGGTTGTCTAGGTTCAAGTATAAAATTAATTCTCCTTAACATCATCATATGCATAAATAAACTCTATCTTTAAGTACAAGTCTCCTGGTTATCAGGTTGTTCCTTGTAAACAACAGATAAATTTATTTTTGGCAATCTCCTAACTTTTAGGACTCATATCCATTGTTAGAGAATTTCTACCAGTATTCATGGATTAAATTTTATACTCCTAGGTTGTCTAGGTAAAAATATAAAATAAAATTCCTAATACATTAAATGTATATACTGATTATTATCTTGAAAATAAAACTCCTGGTTGTCAGGCCGCTCTTTATAATCAAGAACATTAGAAAAACTAATTTCTAAAATTATAGTGTTCAAAACACATAATCAAATCAAAATTTGATTTTTCATGTACTAACGTTTAGCCTTAAAAAATTATCAAATCAAATTTGACCTTTATATATACACTTATATATATAAGAAACAAACAAAAGATATTTTGCATGTTATTCCTTTTATTGTGATCAAAATCACAATAAAATTTAATATATAAATAAAATCAAATAAAATATTTGATTATAAATATAACTTTTATATTTAAAGAATGATAATTTAATCACAATTAAATAATTAAAATAAATTAACTATTAATTTATTAGAAAACCATCTCAATAGAAATAAATACATCACATGCTTAAAAATAATTTGAATTAATCCTATTAATTCATAAACTTTAAGAAAATAGGAATAAAAATTTAAACACAAAAAAGTCAAAGCTCTGATACCACTGAAGGATTACCATGTGTTCATAACACGCAGCAGAAGAAAGGAAAGTAATCCTTAAAGATCTATTTTGTGCTTAAACTTTATTCCAATAATATATAATAAATAGATCAGATCTAAATACCTGTGTACGCTAATAAAAATCACTTTCTCCTTCGATAGTACGAAGGCGCTATGCGTATCCACACCGAGACCAACTTTTGCTGTCAACTCCTTGACCAATGGACATCTGATCTATATTGAGAAACCTCTTGCAACTCTTTGCACGCCATAAAGTTCTTCTCTAAGAATTAGGCTCACATACATTTATGTATGTAGAGGTAAAGGAATAAAATCCTTGTTATTTTCTCATGTATTTTCTGTACTCTTGGCATACATATATATAGTATGAGATTTATTACTAATTTTGAATTTAAATCTCAATTCAAATTTAAATCATATCTTAAAATTATAAATCTGAATCCTTCAAATTTATGAATCATATCATAACTCAATTTAAAACAGAATCAGTTCGGATCTCATCCAAATTTAGAAATAGAATAACTAATTATTCTCAATTATCATACTATTATTATATTCTTGGTGCTAGCAAAGAATATAATAATATTCTATTTGAATTAATATAATTATTTATTTGATCAAATCAAAATAATAATTAAATAATTCTACAGCAAAGATTAGAACACTCGTTAGTGTGTGACCCCGTAGGTTCAATACTAAGCGGGTAGTAAATTAGTCATACTAAATTTACTAATCAAGGTTGGCGTTTAGCAACACTCCTCAACGAACCGATAGTGTGAAGTAATATATTTTTACTAAGAACTGAGAAGAACAAAGTATAATTCCTTTCATCTTTCCAGCTCTTGGTTAACCCTTAGAGTATGGTTTAATTGTCAAACTCTAACTTGTTATCATTATTATAATGAACTGTGACTGACCTAAGAAACTCATTTCTTCATTTATTCAATCCCCTTGGCCAAGGTTTTATTCATCTCAGTCATTATAATCATAGAGCTCAAACTCTTTACCGAGAGTTGATAGATTACTTATTGACTAATCATTAATTCTACAAGTATTTAAATTATACCCAATATCCATTTAACTAGCACCCTAGGGTATTAGGTGTCCGGAATCAAAGTATAATAAATACATTGTTAATTACTATGACAGTAGCAAGTCAAAGGAAACTCTATTACTATGTTCATCTTGAGAATATCCTATTAACAAATATACGGTAATTATAACCATTAGGAATTCTCAAAGTGAGTCAGTTCAATGGTCATATCTCTATATGCACCATCTATATATATAATTTAATAAATGAGATCTATTAATCTTCATCCAATGAAGACCATTATATATTGATCTTTCTGGATTATTAATGTCCTTTTTAATAATCCTATGACCAAGAACAATTTAGATTAAATTATAAAATATTTATCTCTCAATATTATGATCACTATCACAATGATAAATCTCTAAATTTAATCAAGGACCTTATTATATTAACAATTTAACATAATAACAATAACAAATTATTTGACACGTGATTGATTGAATTGTGGTCATACTATTTATTCCCAACAACTAACATTGGCTTCACGAAATACATGGCTGCACGAGAAAGCCGTGAACTTTACTTGAAGCTCACGAATCTCTCGGACCAGGAAGGTACTTTGGTGTTGTAACCAGAATCTTCCAGGAGCTTTATGCCATATATAGAGTCTGATTCCACTTGTAGTTTGTCAATCCCAAGCTAAAAAGCAAGCTTAACCCCAATGTAGATTTGCCTATAACTTACCTGTAGTGATTGTTGTTTTTTCGATTTTCATCACGAATCCAGCAACCAAGACTCCATTAGAGTTATGGAGAAGACCTTCACATGCACCCAAGTTGCCCGGTTGAAAAACAGAGCCATCCACGTTGAGCTTTGTCTAGCCCTCTTCCGGCAGTTTCCACTCCACTAGGTAAGATCTTGTAGGAGAAAGTAGTTTCCTGCTCTGCTCTGTGATGCTAAGAATTTCATTATACTGGTTTGCTAGTGTTCTGGTCATAAGGGATAATTGATCATTAAGAGTATTCTCCTATCTGAAGATGAGTTCATTTCTTTTTTGCTAGTTTATGTTGCAGGTTGTTAAAAAAAGTGGTCCAAAGCGTTCCACTATTTGAGCGAATGGTCTTGAAGAGATTCTCATTAAGCCATTCTGGTAGAGTTAAATTGTTTGTGTGATATATTTTGTTAAGTGTGCAAAAAATTGATTTGATCAACTTGACCCAAGAAGCAAATGCTCAAGCCCTGATAACCCACTATTTTATGGTTTATCTTGAGCTCAATTGAGTAGTTTTTGTCAAGTCTTTGCACACTTATTCATACAAATTGCATGGTTTTACAATTCCTTCCTAGTTTTATCCCATGGTTAAAAACTTACTTCCTAAACCTTTAATTTGTGTATTTTAATTTTCCTTTATACCATTCGATGCCGTGATCTGTGTGCTCAGTGTTTTCAGGCTTTATAGGGCAGGAATGGCTTAGAGGATGGAGAGGAAGCTTGCAGAAATGGAAGGAGCACAAGAAATAAAGGAGACAACCAGCGAGCATCGACGCACACGCATGGCTCACGGGTGCGCGTGATTTGGAGATTTTCACAGCGACGCGTGCGAGTAACTGACGCGTATGCGTAGATTGGAGTTCTGCAAGACGACGCGTGTGCGTGCCTGACGCGTAGGCGTGACACACGAAGATGACCAGCGACGCGTACGCGTGACATGCGCGATCTGCAGAAATCACAGAAAACGCTGGGGGCAATTTTGGGCCGAGTTTGGACCCAGTTTTCGGCCCAGAAACACAAATTAGAGCCAGGGGACATGCAGAGACTAAACACACATTCTCATTAGTTTAGTTTTAGATTTTTAGATTGGAATCTCAGAGAGAAATTACTCTTCCTATAGGTTTTCTACACATTCATAGTTTTTCTAGTTTTATGCTTTTGCTTTGGATATTGAGAAGAGTCATTACCTCCGTTGAAGTTACTATTCTAGTTTGTTTTCTTATTCCCTTACTCTTCCATATCCTTAATCTTTGCTCAGGGTTACAATTGGATTGTTTTTTTAAATTTATTAATGCAAGGGATTACTCTTACTTTTAATTAATTTTTAGTTATTGTTTATCATGTCTTCCTTTTATCCCTTTTTAATTCTGTGCAAGTAATTTCTATGTCAATGGAGTAGACTCCCAACTTGACTTGGGGGTTGATTAAATGGAGACCCTAGAGTTGAAATGCTCAAGTGATTAGTTAAATTGGAAGTTGTTGGCTAATTCTCTATTTACTAACGCTAGTCCTTTCAAAGGGAGAGGATTAGGATTTGCGAATAAGAGTTAGCTCAATCACTTGACTTTTCTTTATTTAGTAAGGGTTAACTAAGTGAAAACAACAACCTCTTGATACTACACTTGAGAGAATTCCAACAAGGACAAAACTTCCAATTAATCATTCCCCCAGTCAAGACTTTTTCTTTGATTATACAAATCTCTTTTAATTTACATTGCTTTGATTTGCGATTATTTATTTTTCCGTTCTCCAACTCTCAAAAATTCTCAGAAACTCCTGACTAATAAGATAGCACCCTCTTGTCAACTCGTTGGGAGACGACCTGGGATTCATACTCCCAGTATTTTTATTCTAATTTTGTGAGAACCTTTCTAAATTGATAAGCGGATTTTTGCTGGTTAAGAACTATACTTGCAACATATTTCTTATATTAATTTCTTAATTGGCTGATTTTTGCCCGCATCAAGCCCACACGTATACACACTTTGGCTCATTATCATATTAAACATAACCAAACTTTGCTTCATCATAAGCTACTGAAGACTTAGTTCTTTCTTGTTAGAAAATGATTTTCGAAGGGGCACTACGGATTCTACTCTATTCATTAAAGATTCTAATGATTATTTCATACTTGTTCAAGTATATGTGGATGACATTGTGTTCGACTCGGCAAATGAAATCTTGTGTGAAGATTTTGAAAAACTAATGACTAGTGAGTTTGATATGAGTTTAATGGGAGAACACACCTTCTTCCTTGGATTACAAATCAAACAAACTCCTAGTGGTATTTTTGTACACCAAGGTAAATATGCCAAAGAATTAGTAAAGAAATTTAGTTTAGAAAATTCTAAACCTATGAATACTCCAATGCATCCTAATACAAAACTTGACAAGGATGAAAATGGAAAAGATGTTAATAAAACTCAGAATAGAGGAATGATTGGATCACTTATGTATCTAACCTCCTCTAGACCAGACATTGTTCAAAGTGTGGGCGTGTGCTCTAGATTTCAATCTCACCTAAAAGAATCACATGTTTTGGCTGTTAAACAAATCATTAGATACATCGAAGGCACATTTGACCTTGGAATGTGGTATCCTAAAATTGATGAACTCTGTGTAGTTGGGTACTGTAATGCAGATTTTACGGGTGATCGTGTGGATAAAAGAAGCACGTCAGGAATTTATTGCTTTCTTAGACAATCCTTGAGCGTTTGGTCAAGCAAAAAACAAGCCACTGTTGCCTTATCAACAGCAGAGGCCGAATATATCTTATCCTCCTCTTATTGTTCTCAGTTAATTTGGCTCAAAACTCAGCTTGTCGATTACAAACTGAAAATCAATAGTATCCCTTTATTTTGTGACAACTTGAGTGCTATAAATATTTCTAAAAATATAGTTTTACACTCAAGAACCAAGCACATTGAAGTTAGATTTTATTCTATAAGAGAACATGTGTAAAAGAGAACAATTGATATTCAATTTGTAAAATCGGAGGATCAATTGGCTGATATCTTCACTAAACCTTTGTGTGAAGATAGGTTTAGTAAAGTGAGAACTGCACTAGGGATGGTAGACACCATGTCTGTGGATTAATAATGTCTAATGTGTTTATGGTTATTTTTGTCTCACAGGTTGCAAGAAGACAAAACTGGGCAAATGATAACTCCCTCTGGGCTCTTCAAAATTCAGACCAAACCCTGTAAAATTCATGAACCTAAACTTGAGCCAATTCATGGTGGCCTAGTACGTTTCCTGGTTATCACTGCTGGGCCCAAGTGAGATAAGTTTTGTTCAATGAAATGGGTCTTTTGCCTCATTTAATCTAAAACATGAAAATATAAATATTTGATTTCTCTCTCCTTTAGTCAAATCAGTTAGTTTCCTTTCAAAATCATCTTGTTCTGTCACTTCAAAAACTGCATTCTTTTGAAATTTAAAATTCTTTGAATTCTTTTTATTAAATAGGTTTAAGTTTTCAAGGAAGTTTCATTTTGCATTAAAGACGGTTTTTAATCAAGAAAACCTATCTCCACTACTCCACTCCGTCACTTTCTCTCCCCTATTCGCATTCTTCCCTTTTTCATTATGAGAAAGAAAGTGGCTACTTGAAGAGGTACAGGTTCCTATATTCTTCCTTGTAACCCTCCTACTTCCAGACCTCAGTCACACACT
>NC_029791.2:10869352-10874627 GCF_000816755.2 Arachis ipaensis | reverse complement strand
CTCTTTCTCTTCTCACTCCTCTCAACCACCAACTTCAATGCCTAGGACTAAAACTGTTCATCCTAAGCCCTTTTTTGCACCACAGGAAGCCGGTTCTTCTAGGGTCAAATTGGCAAAAGGAAAAAGACCAATGACCGACGAGGAACATCTGTCTTCTCCTCCTTCTCACTCATCCCATCAACCATCTGGTCGTTCAGCCCCTTCAGGTTGTCCTTCCAAAGGCACTAGAAGACCTGTTTTTCAATCTGTCCGAAAACCCTCTAATCTTGATTCTCTTGATTTTAAGTCTCGCTTTGGTAAACGTTCTCACTCACATTTTGACCCTCTCCATTTTTTTTCTTATATGGATTATGAGTTTTATAAAAATGTCATTTCTAACCGAACTTTGTGCTCCACATTTGTTGTTGACCTCGATACTCTGGCCAATAAGGGTATGGATTTTCGAGATAATTTTCATGTTTTGAAATGGGATAATATTTTTAAAATTTGAAAGTCTGTATATCCAAATTTGGTCCGAAAATTTTATGCCAACATGTTTCATGAGGGAGATATACACTCATATGTTAAGGGGCATCAGATCATTTTGAACAAAGAATCCATCACTGCTGCCCTTGATTATGATGATATCGGGGCTAATGCATATGTTTCTGGAAAATGGGATGACCATCTTGGCATCTCACATCAAGATGCCCTTGCTAGCATATGTAAAAATTTCTCACTCATGGATGGCATGATCCCCACTCATAAAGCCCTAGGTCCTATTAGAACTCAACTTCACCACATCATCATTCACATCATTCTGCCTCAAAGTGGCTCATATCAGTGAGTTACCATCTGTGACATCTTGGTTCTCTATGCAATCCTGAATCTTGCTCCAATATCAGTTGCATATCTTATGATACGTCACATGCTTGACTGTGTTAAAAGTGACAAAAATGTTTCACTTTCCTATGGAATGTTTTTAACATGCATCTTTGAGAAATTTTTGGTTTATTTGAGTAATGAGCATGTGGAAAATAAAGTTTCGTCACTAAAAGGGGGTGGCGTAGTGAAACCGATCAAAGGAAAAGGATCTAAGGCCACTAAGGATCAAGTTATTGAAAAAAGTGAAGATGAAAACCTCCCTCCGCCTTCAGTTGTTGGCACCTCTAGCTCTCACAAGTACTTGATCAATGGGGTAGTCAAAGATGTCCTTCAGAAGTTTGTGAACATGACTAAACAGATGGTCTACTCCAGCAAACAAACTCGGAAACTGGCCTTTTAAAATGAAAAATCTTTGCTAAAATCTAAAGACAGAGTTGAGGTACTTCTAAAGTACCTTGATTCACTTGATGAGGATTAAGTGCTATCTGAAAAAGAGGAAGATATCCTGGAAACTAAAGAAGAGGGTTTTGATGCCTGAAAATTTGTCTCCTACTGCTGATGCAAATTTAATAGTTTTCTGCTATTTCTGGTTTTGTTTTACACTTTATTTTGCTGCTTCTATCCTATTGACCAATGTTTCAATGACTGTTTTCTTTGGATGGCTGTAATAACTTTAGCCTATCTTGATTAACTGCTTGATATGAAGCCTATTTTGCAAGCTTGTTGATATGATTTTTGCAGGTTTTTCTCCTTGATAACAAAAGAGAGAGAAGAAAAAGAAAAAATGAATTGATGAATTGACAAAAATGGTGACAGTTGAATTATGGTTGCCTCGAAAGGCTGCCTCTGTTTTGAATTTGTGATGAACTGTTGAATAATTTTTACATGGATAGTTGGTTTTGAATATTTTTTTTAAAAGTTGGATAATGACAGTTTGGATATCATTGAATGTTAACATATTGTCTATGCTTGACATGTTATGAAAAGCATACATTCATGGGGAGCACAAAAATCAAAGGAAAAGGGGAGCTTCATGCCGAATAAAACATCAAAAGGAAGTCTCTTATCTCAACCCTTAATTCTTTTCAATTTATTTTAATAATGTTTGTCATCAAGGGGGAGATTGTTGAGTTTGTAAAAATTAAAACATGATTAAAGTGATGACCAAATATTATTGGAATTAATGTTAAATTGTTTGTGTGATATATTTTGTTAAGTGTGCAGAAAATTTATTTGATCAACCTACCCCAAGAAGCAAATGCTCAAGCCCACACGTATACACACTCTGGCCCATAATCATATTAAACATAACCAAACTTTGCTTCATCATAAGCTACTAAACCTTATGGGAGAGAAAAAAGAAAGAAAACCCATATCCACTTCAAGCTCAATTCGGTGACCACACCCAAATTCATCTCACTTCAACTAAGTTACTAACGGGGTAAACAAAGTTCAATTCAATTGAATCCTTCTTCATTTTCATCGAACAAAAACTCTCTCTTCTCTCTCCTCCTTTTCTTCCTTATCACATCAAATCTCTAAACCAAGAAAGAAGAAAGAGAAAAAATTCGAAACTAGGGCACGGTGAAGAACAAAAAGCTTGTTTCCATCTTCAAGCAAGAAGAGAAAGTAAAAAGGACTACAACAAAGGAAAGATCTCAACGCAACAGAAGATCACAAATAGGTGGTTTTTCCATTTGTACTTCACAAAGAAACTGTGAAGAAATTCTTTGAGCAACAAGCACCATTCAAGCAACTATGAAGACAGTGAAGTCAAAGGTGCTCAGTGGCTCATCAACGATAAAAAATCATACTTGGGGCCAAAGGAAGAATACACGGCCCAGATTCAAGAAGCTCGAAGAAAAAGGATGAAAGAGAATGGTAAGATTTCATGTCATTGCTTCGGCCTTCTCTCTCTCCTCTGACCACGCTGCTGCTTGTTCTGATGTTGGAGAAGAAGACAACCTAAGTGTTGGACTTGGTTCAAACATTGGAAGCTCCACTCCTCTATAATAAGGGTGAACGACCAGGGATTGAGCAAGAGAGAAAGAGTTGCTTCGATTTCCATAGCTCCTTGAGCTGTTCTTGTTCTTCTCCTTCATGGTTTTCATTTTGTAATTCTTTTTCTCAGTTTAGTCTGTTTGAATTTCATTGGAAAAAAGACAAATATTGTGAGGTTTGTAAGAAAAAGTCAATGAGTGAAAAAAGGCAGTGAGCTAGACTTGGAGAAAAAGTCATAGTTATCTCAGAAATTCTTTATAAGTCTTTCTGTTTTGTGTCATAATCCTGAGAGAATTTTTTTACAAGTTGGGTTAGCACTTTGCTATTGAAAGTTAGAATGAATCCTAGTCAAGTTCAAGTTGGATTAAAATCTGGACTTGTCATAGATAGAATTTGTCTTTAGAATGGATGGATGTTAGCTCATCCACTCTAAGCATGGTCCCCAAAATCTTTCGCACCTTTCAAAGGAAATATTTATTATATAATTCAGCTGGTAAATTAGGGATTCTGACCCACACCCAACCTTCTGCACTTCCAATTCTTGGAAAATGAAGAGAGAACGCCATCTTTAAACGAGTAAGTAATGATCTGCAATCATCCAGAGTCTTTCAAAAAGGACATATTTATAGTCATCTTGACTGTTAAATCTGACTAGAAAAAACTCTTCTTCTAAATCCATCGTTTGAATAGAGCTTTTTTTGGTCCATCTTCATTGTACCCTCTATCCAAAATTTGAAGATTCAAATTTTTGCCAAAAAATTTCACAATCAAAGATAATTTCTATGACCTACACCATTCCTCGTACTCCTCCAGACACCTCAATTTTTGGTCTAGGATTGAAAAAAACTTGTTGGTCAAACATATCATCTATAAATTCTTCTTCAGAGAGGTATCCCTTAGTCACCATCTCAACTATCTCTTCCGGATTTAATTTATCAAAACCATTGCTAATCACCATATCTCTGTAGGATTTTTGGAGATGTAAAGATTGTTTTACACACTCTTGATCGCCACCATTCTGATCATTGCTTGAGTCGATTGCTATTCCCAGATTGAGCAGAATCAGGCCCCTACTCCTCAATGCCATCCATCTGATCTACCTCTGGATTAGTTTCTAACAGGGCTCCTCCTTGAAACGCCACATTTATTTTGACCTTCTTTGTGCTTCGGTTGATTTGATCTTTTTTTTCCGGTGATCTTTTGTCTTTTTCAGTTGATTGATGTTCGGCGGACTCAGAAAAGTATCAAATGCTAAATTAAAAATACGACTTAATAAATAATAATTTAACTGGTGGCTTTCAAGTCTTCGGTTTGCCTGTTTTCACCTTATTCCAACTTGTAAAGTAGTATCTAATTCTTGTGTATATATATATATGACCAACCGATAGTAGGTTACGTGTTAAACAACCTTGACATTTCACAAGATCTTCAAGAGTTTACAAAGCTTTTTTGCTCTCGTAATTAATCAAACGAAAATTAATCATATAAACTTTTTAAATGGACTAACTGTCTTTTTATGGACCTGATGTATAAGCAATGGGGTATCCCAAAAAACATAAATAACCGCATGCAAAGAATGCATGTTATATATGACCTGACTTTGATAAGCTTAAACCATTATTCTAGTCTCCAAAAAATTTATTTATTTAGTCAAATTTTAAATTATTTTTAAGAATTATTTAAATATATTTTATCAAACAATAAATCTTTGAGAATTATCATCAGATTTCTATTTAGATAAAATGGTGCTTTACTTATTAGTAATAATTGGAATCAAATTCATCTAATTTTTTTGTTTTATATACACGAGTATATAATCAATTTGAGTTGATCGAATAGTTAGTTTATTCGTCTATTTAAATAGGTATCAGAAATTTAAATTCTGTCTTTATGGAATAATTCATTAACTAATGATAACAAACCTTTAATTAAAATTTGATTCGTAATCCATTAGTATTTAATCTGTCAAATTAAAAGATATATACGGTAAAAAAAAATGTAGAAATATCAAATAGATAAATAATCTCTTTCTAGAAGATGATATGATTAATTGAAAAGTACGCATGCTGTCTTTAACTTTGATTAAGATCAATATCATGCCGTCCTTACCAAAGATAACATGAACCATAAAAACCATGCTCTAGAATATTACAACTTACCAATTTTGCACCTAATCATAAACCTTTTTTTTTTCCTTGTGTCTCATTCCTATCAATTCAAACAATATCATGAGGTGATCACCTGCTCTAAATTTGACTTCCCAAAATTATACATCATCAGCAATCCATCAAACCAGATCATATAATCAATTGGGAGTTTGAAAATCATCAATTATGGGAAATATAATATAGGAAAAATTTCAAGTGTACCGGAAACACCAGCGTTTCAGTTGTTTTAATAGTTGATTTGA
>NC_029791.2:10866119-10868326 GCF_000816755.2 Arachis ipaensis | reverse complement strand
GCATCAATCTCTTTAAGCAGCTCGCATAATCCCTTTTTTTTTCTTTCTAATTTTGGTTTAATAATATTTTCTTAAAGTTGTGCCAATTATGCTAAATTTTATAATCACAATCTTTGGACATTAGTGAAGTTCAACTTTTATGTACAAAAAGTTATTATTGCTTGATTCTAGACTAAAGTAACGTTTCATTGCTCCAGAGAGTCCACAAGAGAACCTAAGGGTTTGTATAAGTAAGATCCTCCAAGGGGATAAAATAATAGTAATTAATCATCATCATTAGTCCAAAGTCCTTTATTGCATTAAATAATTACAACTTGCTATTTGACAGTTCATGAGAGCTCAACTTTATTGATTTGTTTCTATTTCTGTTGCGTAGGATTTGGTTCTTTTCTATGTTGGTTGGCATATATTTTGGAGAATGGCCGAAATTCGGATACAGTTGTTTATATAGTTGTTTTTATGTGAAGTTGATATTTAAAAATTTTTAGATAATTTGATAAATTTAATTAAATTATTATCTAATAATTTTTAAGGGTTAACCACCAAAAACGTCCCCAAATTATTTAAATGCTGACAAAAATACATTTAAATTTTACTATCGATAAAAATCTCTTTAAATAATTTAAAAATACAACAACAATACCCAATAGTAAATATATATTTTCAAAAAATACCTTAGAGATTGAATTTTGATGCCATTTTTTGCAAGCATAATTATAAAAATAATATATTATTATACATAAAAATTAGTGATTTTTTGTTAAGTATATAATTTTTTTATAATTATTTTTGTTAACAATCAATAATATTTTTAAAAATTACAAAATAATATATACTTAATAAAAAATCACCAAATTTTAAGAATAATAATATCTCATTTTTTTAATTATACTTGTAAAAAATTGCATCAAAATTCAATCTCTAATGTATATTTTGAGAAATACATATTTAATGTTAGTTTTTTTGCAAGATTATCTAACATTAAATATGTATTTCTCAAAAAATATATTAGAGATTGAATTTTGATACAATTTTTTGCAAGCATGATTGAGAAAATGAGATATTAGTATCCTTAAAATTTGGTGATTTTTTGTTGTGTATATATTTTTTTTGTAATTTTTTTGTTAACAACTAATAATACTTTTAAAAAATCACAAAAAAATATATACTTAGAAAAAATTATCAAATTTTAAGAATAATAATATCTCATTTTTTTAATTATTCTTGTAAAAAATCACATCAAAATTCAATCTCTAAAATATTTTTTGAAAATATATATTTACCGTTGGGTATTGTTGTTATGTTTTTAAATTATTTAAAGGTATTTTTGTCGATAGTAAAATTCAGGTGCATTTCTGTCAGCGTTTAAATAATTCAGGAGCGTTTTTGGTGGTTAACCCAATTTTTAACTATCAACTTAATATAAAGATACATACATGTGAGTCTTTATCTTAAAAAAATATGTAAAATGTTCTGTTTTTATCCTTTCTTATTTGTCCAATTAAACTTTAACATAACAATGCAGTAAAATAGAGAAAAAAAAAACTTTATTAATTAAGAGAATAAAGGGACATGAAAATATTGGATATGTATTTGAAATACAGATGCTCATGATAACGGGATAGATTTCTTGCCAGCAAGAACACTCAAACAGTCAAACCTAAACCAAATAAAGGCAAATTTTTGCTCCAATTTTTTCAGCTTAGCAATAATAATAAGGAAACGGTGTTGGAGATTAATTAAAAAAGAACATACATTAAAATATTCAATCATAGCTTGATTATGGTAATGTAAAATGCTGATGAATTAAGCAGGGTGATTAAACAATTTCTTCTCAAGAAATGGTTGAGGCAATTTCGAACAGCTCCCATGCATATAATGTAGGTTGATTTTTTTTTATATTGGAACAAATTGTGTGATGTGCTCCAATATTTTAATGTATGTGAGTTTTACTCTTATATGGGATAATTTTTTACCTTTTAGAAGACACAAAACATCACCTACATTTTGTATGTAAAAATTATTTTTAAATTTGTTAAATACAAAACGGCATTCATTTAAAAAATAAAAAAATATATATTTTTCACAAAATGGCAGAACCTTTTGCATGGGTAATTTTTTTAAAATTAAAAATAGAAAAACATCATTGACGTTTTGATATTTTTTATTTTTTTAATTAAAAAAATTGAAAACGGCGGTGACATTTT
>NC_029791.2:10862688-10866054 GCF_000816755.2 Arachis ipaensis | reverse complement strand
TTTCCATACTATGAACTATATAGAAAATAATTTTGAAAAACAAGAAAGTTCCACTTTTTTACCAAAAAAAAAATATGCCCTTGGCTATATCATAAAAAGTGTGGTTAGAGGTAATTTTATCATTTACTTTTCGTAAAAAAATCGAGTGATTTTTTGTAAAAATAGACATAATTAAGAATATTTATTTTACTGTATATAATTATATATTTCAGATATGTTATACATTAAAGTATTATTATCATTTAAATTTAATTAAGTAAACTTAACAATAACAAAAACTACTCTCATTAAAAGAGTGTTATTATACGCGCGAGTACGTTATTGTTGTCGTCGTCGTCTTTCTCTTTTTCGCATTTTTTCGGGTTCCTCCTCCTCCCACTTCTTTTTCTCCTCCTCGTTATTCTTCTTGTTTCTTCTTCTTCGCGTGTTTTTTCTTCATCGTCATTCTTTTAATTTGTTGTTACTGTTATTGTTGTATTTTTTTTTTTCTTCCTACTCTCCTTGATAATTTTGCAGCATTATGTATTTTGAATTGTGCAGACCAACAAGACTAAATGCACCTTAATTCACTCAGAAATGTACCAAAATTACATCTAAAATGAGCCAAAAATTAAATTCCGAATGAATCGAAATTACTTAATGATAACAATACACAAACAAACTCGTTTCAAAACAAGCACAGACCAAGTGCACCTTATTTAAATCCAGAAAGAACCGAAATTACTTAATGATTGCGTTCGAAAACAGGCACACAAACAAAATTGAATGATTAGAAATTCACTCAGAAATGAACTGAAATTACATCCAGAATAAACCGAGAATTAAATTCTGAATGAACCAAAATTACTTAATGATGACGATACACAAACAAACTCGTCTCAAAACAAGTACAGACCAAGTGTATCTTATTTAAATCCAGAATTAACCAAAATTACTTAATGATTGCGTTCGAAAACAAATACACAAATAAAATTGAATCATGGACAAAAATACATCCAAATCTGTCAAGTGATTTTGCAACATTATGCATTTCTTCTTCTTTGTTTGATTTTTTCATGTTTTTTCACTTGATGCTGCTGATAAGTATTAACCAAATTTTTTATTCCTTAAATAATTTCGGTTCATTTCTTAGTTTAATTGATATTTATTTGGATCCAGAAATGAATTCAATGTAGTTTTATGATTGAGTCTTTTTTACTGTTTGTTCAAATCTGAACTAATTTCAGTTTATTTGTGTGTTAATTGAGATTCACTTGATGCTGCTGATAAGTATTGACTAACTTTTTATTCCTTAAGTAATTTCGGTTCATTTCTTAGTTTAATTGAGGTTCATTTGGATCCAGAAATGAATTTGATGTGTTTTTGTTGATGATTGAATTTTTTTTTTACTTGTTCAAATCTGAACTAATTTCGATTCATTTGTGTGTTAATTGAGGTTCATTTGATGCTGCTGATATGCATTGATCAGATTTTTTTATTTTGTAAGTAATTTCGGTTCATTTTTTAGTTTAATTGAGTTTCATTTGGTTTTAAAAATAAATTCGATATGTTTTTGTTGATGATTGAGTCTTTTTTTAGCAAAGAAGAATGAAATTTTTTTATCACTTTATTCAATTGTATTATATTTCATTCCATTCCATTTAATTTGTCTTAAAAGTCATCCCAACTATTGAGACAAATTTTTCATCGATAACACACCTGAACTACAAATGAATCGAAATATTATTATAACATCATTGTGTAATAACAAATGAACTGAAAATTGTGTATGTTATAAACTTAGAACCTCATGCATTCTATTCAAATTCAAATTCATAAACAACACTAATTTTAGCAAAGAATGATGAAATTATTTATCATCACTTTATTCAATTGCATTAGATTCTATTCCATTCCATTCAATTCAAAATTATTAAAGATGAAGATAACGAGAGAGAAAGATAACAAAAAAGAAAAAGAAGAAGAAGACGCAGTAGAGGTGTTCATGGGTCGGGTAAAACCTACACACTTTCGGGCCAAAATATATACCAGGCCTATTTATTAGGCCCGAACCCGGTCCTAGACCCGATGAAACCTACACACTTTCGGGCCACGATTATACCGGGTAAAAACCGGGTGAAAATCGGGCCGTTAACATTACCTTCTTGTAATCTAGCATGTGAAAATATCCAAATTTCCAAAACTCCAACCATTATTTGACATGGTAAAATTCACTTAGAAAAATATAACAAGAACCAACCCTTCTCTAAAATTAAAGCATAACCACAATCAATACTAATATTGTCTAATAACACTAAATATTTAAATTAATACAAATAACACAATATTATGCATTAGTCTAAAGTCTTATGCATTTTAAATATAAAACATTAACTTATAATCTTATAATGACTAATAATATAAAATATTAAGGTTTACAATACTTAAATTCTACATAAGAATAGCCATCATCCATCACTAATAACACAAAATATTAATTGTGTATGATGACTGGGCCATCGGGCCGAATCCGGGTGACCCGAGCTATGATCCGGACCCGACCCAAAATAATGACTAGGTCTATTTTTGAGATCCTTACCCGACCCTAAACCTGATGAAATCACACCAAATTAGCCATTAAAATGTTCGGGATCGAGCCAGATCTTCGGATTAGATCGGATCATGTACACCCCTAAGACGTAACATCATCAGAGAAGAAGAAGAAAAAGGAGGAAGAGGAGGAGGAGGGAAGAAAAACCTGTATACGCAAATTTAGAAAAAGAAGAAGAAGAAAAAGAAGCGGTAAGAAGAGCAGTATGGGTATGTAAATGACAAATTGAACTTGGTTGTTAATATAACTTGGATGCTGAAGATGTATCAAAATAGAATAATAGTTATTTTTACTCTATGATTATCTTTACTTAAATTTAAAAAATTTCATTATTTTACTCTTTAATTAGAACAGTTATAATTATTTTAAATAAATTTTATGCAAGTTATATTAAAAACTTACATAATAAACGTGATGCTTGTTTTATATACATAATATAAACAATGAATAGACTGGTCTATATACATAATCATTAAACAAATACTGTTGCTATTTATTATTCTTTTTTACATTTATAAATTTTTTTGTATATAGTTATTTTTTAATCCAATAAAAAAAATTTATTTTTTTAGGAGAAAACCAAACTAAAAAAAAAAAAATGACCTCTCTAGACATCCTCTCTTAAATACAACACCGGGTTACTCCAGGAGGTCGTTTGTATTCTTACCTGGGTCGGTACCCAGGCGATGCCGGGCAACGTCTCTAGAATTGTGTTTTACTGTATTTACATAGTTTAATATTTCTGTTCAATTAAAATATATATATATATATATTAT
>NC_029791.2:10847916-10862393 GCF_000816755.2 Arachis ipaensis | reverse complement strand
ATAATACAATTTTTTTTTTTTTGGTGACTGTTTATAATACAATTTGAATCGATTTAAAAGGTAAAATCGATAACTCCAATTATAAGTTTATTCAAATTTTCCGTAAAAAACGAAAAGTATGGGTTAGTTGTTTGACAAAGAAGTCGAAAATATGACACTATGCTAATCCACTATGTTTTAAGGATAATTTTATGGTATCTATAAGTTAGTTGGTGTCTAAATTTTATTTAAATTATTTTTTGTAATAAATTTTAAATTTTAAAAATTATTTTATTTTATAGACGCTATAAAATTGATCTTCATGTATATTCTACTCCATAGTCCATAGGAGGTTCCAGACTATACACCTTAGCATGATATGTTAATAATGCTTCACCAACTACCAGGTGCCGTTTCATGAAGACAAAGACCTCACCAGTGACTAAGTGGTCCTCCACTTGGAGGACACCAATTTCTTATTATATATATAACTTCTTGGGAAAAAAAAAGGGTTTAATTTTGATCTCTAAAATTATAAATGCATTTATTTTATTCCTTAAAAATTTAAAATACTAATTTATTTAAAAAAGTTATATGTTATAGGTTGTTTTAACTTGTGATAATTCATGTTCTTAGTTAATGTCATATAGTAATGGAAAAAGATTGCATTGGAACCTTTTTTTTTTCCGGTTAACATTTAACTAGTCTTTCACTTTTTTCTTTTTTTTCTTTTTACAATAACAACTCAAACATTCAATCCTTACTTATTCACTATTTTTTTGTTTAAAAACAAGTTATTTTTTAGCAAAACGGGCGTAAAAACTAAATTTATACTTTTGAAAATTTAAATATCAAAATAAGATATATTGATACTAGAATATACCATAAAGTTGCAATGATATGTTAAAAGAGAAAAAGAAGAAAGAAATACGTCAAATTGTTTTAACCCGATTAAGACATCTTAACTATGTGTCCCCTCTTATGTGGTGTAGGAATTAATAAAGCTTACTTGTTCAAATTTTGGTGTAAAATCCTTTTGAGGAGTCAGGATTTGTTTTTTTGCTGTTGTCCATACATACATTAGAATTTAAGAGTATTATAAAATATAATAAGTATTGTTCATGTTTTGGTCCAATATTATGGTTCAGGTTCAAGTAAGCCAAAAAGACCCAATTTAAAAGTTGGCCTTTACCTCCTACCCAACCTCCTCAAAGAAGTCGGTTCCAATATAAGCTCCTCCCCAAAGAGGTCAGACTCAGCTGGCAGATAACGCTTATTCAAATAAGTAACTGTCCCCTAAAATCTTTCCTCTACTTTCAGAAGAGATATCTCAATAACTCTAAGATAAAAGGGATGATTATCCACCTTTAGAAGTGGAACTATCTCAACGGTGGTTATTGGATTCCCACCTATAAATACACTGACACACTCAGGTAAAACTAAGTTCGAATACTCTCAAAACCTGCTTACCTCCTTTGCTAATTTAGGCACCGGAGTGTCTTTGCAGGTACCACCCCCCATTCTATCAAATACTCACAACTCGGACGGCAGTTTTCAGGTGCAAACCAAGTCGGAAACCACCTCCTTCTGGCGTTTGGGCCTTTTATCCAAGCCCAATTCATCTATTTTAGGTTACCCACGTAACATTGGCGCCGTTGTCGGGGACCTAGGAGATCAACTCATAATGGCAAATGACCAGAACGAGGACGGACATACTGTGTCAGAGTCTGAGCAAGAGTATCAGGACGCAGATAACAATGACAGAGTATTAATATCTCTGCAAGGAGCGGACAGAAAACATAGGGAAGGCCCCTCAGGCGCTCATGATTCAAGGAGAATCCTCTCTGAAGTGCACGAACCAGAGAAGGAGGGGCAACCTCACGCTGCCGATCTCATGGGGCTGCTCCACGGCCACCAAAGACGGTTAGAACAGCTGGAACAAGAACTGGAACGACAGCGAGAAGCAGAGAGAAACCTGAGTAGAGAAGTTGAGCGACGAAAAGAGCTTGAAGAAAAGCTCTTAAGACTGGAATCCAACCTCCGAAATAGGAATTTTCACGCTGACCGAGAAGACACCCTATTGGGGGGAGAAGACCCATTCAGTGAAGACATCATGAGGGTAAAAGTTCCAATGAACTTCAAAATCCCTAACATGGATCTGTACGACGGGACTACCGACCCAAAGCATCACTTGAGCAATTTTAAAAGTCGGATGTATCTAGCCAACGCCTCTGATACTACACGTTGCAAAGCCTTTCCAATGACTTTGACAAAGGCGGCGATGAAATGGTTCGATAGCCTTCCCCCAAGGCCGGTCACCAATTTCGACGACCTCTCGCGTAAGTTCCTTATACAATTTTCGATCCAGAAGGATAAAGTCAAGCACGCGCCTTATCTCCTGGGAGTAAAACAGGAGATCGGAGAACCCCTGAGAGACTACATGGAAATGTTCAACAAGGCGTGCCTAGAAATTCAAGACCTGCCTACAGAAGTGGTGATCATGGGCCTAGTAAATGGGCTCCGAGAAGGCCCCTTCTCTCAGTCTATCTTAAAAAGGCATTCGACTTCTTTAAGTGATGTACAAGAAAGAGCAGAAAAGTACATTGACGATTAGATTCTTGCTAGTAAAAAATTTTATAAGAATAATCACGTTGTAAGTATAGTTTCTAAACCAACAGAGAATCCTTTCGTACAAAAGTTTGGTTGTCACAAGTAACAAAATCCAATAAAATTTATAACCGAAGTATTTAAACCTCGGGTCATCTCTCAAGGAATTGCAGGGAGGTGTGTTTATTATTGGTTATGGAAAAAGTATCTTTTTGGGTTTTTTAAGATAAGAAGCAATAGTAAATGGCAATGGAAACAAACTAACTATAAAAACTCTTGGCAAGGTATGAGAATTGGAAATCCCATCCTAGTTATCCTTATCAGGTGTGATGAGAATTGTTTATTGCTCCCACTTAGTTAACCCTTACTAAATAAAGGAGAGTCAAGTGGACTAATCAATTTGATTCCTCAAGTCTTAGTCAACTCCTATGGAAAGACTAACTTTAGAGGGATTCAAATCAATCAGCAAATTCCAATTTTCAATCAACAGCTGAGTTTGATAACTCAAGTGTCACCAATTACTCAACCAAAGCCAAAAGGGGAAAAATCTAAATTATTTATATCATAAATGGAAGAAAGCAATTATAAATCTGAAATACCTCAAATTATATTAAATAAAGAAAATCAAGTCTGACATTGGAAAGTTCATAAGCCAAATTGGAAAAGAAGAGAATCAACAAGAAAAATAAATAAACCAAAGTACTAGAATAAATAAAAGTAGAAGAGAAACTAAATTAAAAGAACATTGAACCTGGAATGAAGAAGAAGTAAACCTAACCTTTAAGAGAAATCCTAATCCTAAATCCTAAGAGAAATGAGAGAGCCTCTCTCGCTAGAAACTACATCTAAAACCTAAAATTGTGAATTATGAATGTTGTTTCTGAATGAATGGATTCTCCCACTTTATAGCCTCTAATCTGTGTTTTCTGGGCCAAAAACTAGGTCAAAAACAGCCCAGAAATTGCTCCCAGCGTTTTCTGTTAATTCTGCAGATCGCGCAGGTCACGGGTACGCGTCAGTCACGTGTGCGCGTTATTTGGTGAATTTCCTTGTCACGCGTATGCGTCGTCCACGCGTGCGCGTCTTTTGTGCAGACTCCAATCCACGCATACGCGTCAGGCACGCGCACGCGTCGCTGCAATTTTCTCTATATCGCGCGCACGCGTGAGCCATGCGTGCGCGTCGATGCTCGCTGGTCATCTCCTTAGTTTCTTGTGTTCCTTCCATTTTTGCAATCTTCCTCTCCCATTTCTAAGCCATTCCTGCCCTATGAAGCCTGAAACACTTAACACACATATCAAGGCATCGAATGGTATAAAGGGGAATTAAAATACACAATTTAAAGATCTTTAGGAAGCAAGTTTTCAACCATAGAGTGAAACTAGGAAGGGAAATATAAAACCATGCAATTTATATGAATAAGTGGGCAAGGACTTGATAAAAGCCACTCAATTGAGCACAAGATAAATCATAAAATAGTGGTTTATCATACATCAATATGGAAGGAAATGCCAGACCACAGGAACTGAGCTGGCGATCCGAGCACCCTAACTCGTCAAAGGAAAAAGAAAGGGATCCCAAGAAGAAATAAGAAGTCGGGTCTGAAAGGCCCAGAAGACATCATTCTTACACTCCCCTACGAGTTTTCCTAGTTGATATTTATATGAAAATTTGCCACACTGAAAAGCTACCTCCCCTTCGGCCTATCAAGAACAAGAAGGGGGGAGTCGCAGCGAATATTGTGAATATCACAAGTTATATGGGTACTCTACCAATTATTGTTACGACTTAAAAAATGTGATAGAAAAGCTGGCTAAGGAAGGTCGACTCGACAAATATATCATGGAAATGTCGGACAATCATGGAAAAAGGAAACGAGATGAGGAGGATCGGAGAGATCCGCCACCACGGACCCCGGAACGACATATAAATATGATCTTAGGAAGGTTTGCTGGATGAGGACTCACAAAGTCATCTCGTAAAAGACATCTGAAGGAAGTTTATCAGGTCGGGAGTGAACTACCCGACCTCCCAACCATCTGTTTCACCAAAGAAGACGGGCAGGGTATTGTTCCCGGACATGACGATCCGGTGGTAATTACCATGATTCTCGCCAATGCTCATCTACACATAACCCTGGTGGATCAGGGGAGCTCGGCAGACATCCTGTTCAAACCAGCATTTGACAAATTGGAATTAGACGAAAAGGAGTTAAGGGCATACCCTGACACCCTCTTCGGATTGGGCGATACACCAATAAAATCACTAGGATTCATGCCCCTACACACCACTTTTGGAAAGGGAATGAAATCCAAAACTCTGAGCATTGACTTCTTTGTCGTCGATGCGGGCTCGGCCTATAATGCCTTGATAGGTAGAACAACCCGAAATCGGCTTGGAGCAGTGGTATCTACCCCCCATCTTTGCATAAAATTCCCAACACCAGAGGGAATAACAACCATAAGGGGAGATCAGAAGCTGGCGAGAAAGTGCTACAATGAATGCCTAAACCTAAGGGGCAAAGGCAAGGAGGTGAACACCATTGAACTCGGAGGCATCCGAGTTAAAGAAGAGTTGCGACCACAGCCCAGAGGAAAGACTGAAGAAGTTTAGATCGAGCAAGAGGACGGAAAAAATACTAACATAGGAGCCAATTTGAAAAGAGATTTGAAGCAAAAGCTGATAAGGCTCCTACAAGAAAATTCTGACCTCTTCGCTTGGAAAGCCTCCGATATGCCCAAGATAGATCCCGAGCTCATGGCACATAAATTACAATATTCCCAGGATCTCGACCTGTTCAACAGAGAAGGCGGAAGCTCAGTCCTGAATGGGCTCAAGTGGTCAAAGAACAAATACAATCCCTTTTAGAGGCCGACTTTATCAGAGAAGTTAAGTACCCAGCCTGACTGGCAAACGTGGTGCTAGTCAAGAAGTAGAACGGCAAATTGGAGGATGTGCGTTGATTATACCGACTTGAATAAAGCATGTCCAAAGGACCCATATCTTCTTCCGAATATTGATATCCTAGTAGATTCCAGTTCGGGATATCAATACTTGTCGTTCATAGATGCATACTCGGGATATAATCAAATTCTGATGTATAGACCGGATCAGGAGAAGACATCCTTCATCACGCCTAGAGCAAATTACTGCTATGTGGTTATGCCCTTTGGGTTAAAAAATGCATGAGCCACATACCACAGGCTGATGAACAAAGTGTTTGCACCTCACCTTGGAAATTTAATGGAAGTATACATGGACGACATGTTAATAAAAATCAAAGATGAGGCCAACCTCCTGACCGACCTTTCACAAGTCTTCAGCACCATAAGGACACACGAGATGAGATTAAATCCCGCAAAGTGCACCTTTGCAGTAGAGGCCAAAAAATTTCTAGGATTTATGCTAACACAAAGAGGGATCGAAGTTAACCCCGATAAGTGTAGAGCAGTCCTGGAAATGAAGAGCCCGACCTGCTTAAGGGAAGTCCAGCAGCTGAATGGCCGACTCGCAGCCCTCTCCAGGTTTTTGGCAGGATCAGCATTGAGATCCCTACCACTTTTTTCTCTACTAAGAAAATGATGCCAATTCGAATGGACTCCTGAATGCGAAAAAGATTTCCAGGAGTTCAAAAAGTTTTTAAGCCAACCTCCTATTCTGACTTGACCCAAAATCGGGGAAGAACTCGTCTTGTATTTGTCTGTAGCCGAAAAGCTGTGGCGTCAGCACTGATACGGGAGGATGAGGTCGGGCAGCATCATGTATACTTCACTAGTAAAGTTTTGCAAGGCACCGAGTTAAGGTATCAAAAACTCGAGAAGTTTGCGTATGCCTTAATAGTGGCATCTCGAAGGCTACAACCTTATTTTCAAGCTCATACAGTAAAGGTTCGAACGAACCAGCACATGAAGCAAATTCTCCTAAAACCAAACATTGCGGGCAGAATGGTTCAATGGGCTATAGAACTATCCGAATTCGACCTAAAGTACGAAACTCGGACAGTGATTAAAGCCCAGTGCCTGACCGACTTCATGGTAGAATACGCGAGAGATCAAGAAGAGGTCTCAACAACTTGGGAGTTGCATGTGGACGGCTCTTCTAATAAAGTCGGAAGCGGTGCAGGCATAATACTGGTCGACCAAGAAGGAACTTAAATAGAAGTCTCCCTAAAATTTGAGTTCCCAGCCTCCAACAATCAGGCAGAATATGAAGCCTTGATTGTCGGGTTGAAGCTAGCAGAAGAAGTCGGTGCAATCAAAGTAGTGGTCTTCAGTGACTCTCAAGTGATGACTTCTCAAATCAACGGAGAGTATCAGGCTAAAGACCCAAATATGAAAAGGTACTTAGATAAAGCTTTGGAGTATCTTAGGCCATTCTCAGAGACCGAGGTCAGACACATAACTCGGGATCTTAACAGCAGAGCAGACGCCTTGTCCAAGTTAGCAAGTACCAAGTCAGGAGGAAATAATAGAAATCTGATCCAGAAAACTCTTCAAGAGCCCTCTGTCACGAAGACAGAAGCTAAACAAGATGTCCTAGAGGTATCCGGCTTAGACCTTGGGTGGATGACCCCATTAATCGAATACATAAAATTCGACATCCTACCCAAGGTGGAAAAAGAAGCCAAGAAAATATGAAGGGAGGCACAAAACTACACCTTGGTGAAAAATATCCTCTATAGAAGAGGAATATCCACACCATTGCTGAAGTACGTCCCGACCTCGAAGACAACAGAAGTTTTGGAAGAAGTGCACAATGACATCTGCGAAAATCATCTCGGAGCAAGGTCTCTAGCCAGAAAAGTTATCCGAGCCGGGTTTTACTGGCCGACCTTGCAGAAGGATGCTACCGACTTCATGAAGAAATGCCAGGCATGCCAAATGCATGCTAACTTTCATGTCGCTCCCCCTGAAGATCTTATCAGCATAAATTCTCCATGGCCTTTTGCAAAATGGGGGCTGGACCTACTCGGACCCTTTCCCCAAGCACCTGGACAAGTAAAATACCTCATAGTGGGAGTAGATTACTTCACGAAGTGGATTGAACCAGAGCCCTTGGCCACCATCACGGCCTAGAGAAGTCGAAAGTTCCTCTACAAGAATATCATTACCAGGTATAGAATTCTCCATTCCATCACCACGGATCGGATAATGGTACCCATTTTGCCGACTCTACATTCAGGAACTTGGTAGCCAGTATGAAGATCAAGCACTAGTTCACCTCCGTTGAACACCCACAAGCAAATGGGCAAGCAGAGGCAGCCAATAAAGTCATACTGACCGGGCTGAAGAAAAGGCTTCAAGACGCAAAAGGGGCATGGGTCGAGGAGCTCCCTCAAGTGTTATGGGCCTATCGAACTACACCTCAATCAGCTACTGGAGAAACACCCTTCTGACTTACCTATGGCATAGAAGCCATGAAACTAGTTGAAGTCAATAAGCAAAGTCCAAGGGTAAAGTTCTATGATGAAGTTGGCAATATGCAGGCACATAAAGAAGAGCTCGAGCTACTCCCTAAAGTCTGAGAACAGGCCCAGATAAGGGAAGCAGCACTAAAGCAAAGGATGGCGAACAGGTATAATAAGAAAGTCATTCGTAGAAGCTTCACCTCAGACGGCTTGGTCTTGATTAGGAATGACATCGGCGTTAACAAGTCAGGTGAAGAAAAGCTCGCTGCCAATTGGAAAGGGCCCTATAAGATAAGTGAAGTCCTTGGAAAGGGATATTACAAAGTATTCGACTTGAGCGGCGCCGATCTCCCCAGATCATGGCATGCCTCCAACATGAGGAGGTACTATAGCTAGAAGCGAACTCCGCTTCCTGATGTACTCTTTTTCCTGACTTCATGGTTTTTTCCCAAAAAAGAGTTTTCCTGAAGGGGGTTTTAACGAGGCATCAAAGCGAGGACTAAGGGTTAAAAGTTTTAAATCCCTTAGTAGCTAACAACAACTTTTGTAAAAGTTATCTCCATCAATTAATAAGCATTTACTTTATCTCTTCATAATTCCATTAGTATTAGTATTCTATGAAACACACCGATTTAAACTTGAAAAAGCGTGAAAATTCCTTGACCGACCTGAATGGTCGGTGAGATAAAATGACGAGGTACAAATCGGTGTAAAGAGGTTATGAAAGACGATCATGATAACTTGGAAGTGATAACGACTCACAAGTTGGAAAGCCTGGGAAAAAACAAAATGCATCGCAAAAATGACCTAAGTTATAAAAACAATTCGATAAGCAAAATTGAATATGTAAAGTCGAAATAATGGAACACAAAAGAGATGCGAAAACCCCTCAAGGATAGAAGCGACGGTTTTCTCAAAATTACTGAGCAAAAGGTTTTCAAAAAGAGTTATGGACAATAAATAAAATTATCTAACTTAGACAAAACAACCCCCCTGATGAAAAGTTTTCTTCACCTGAAAAATTAAAAAAAAAGTGGTTTTTTCACAAAAAACCTTATAAAAATAAAAGCATAAAAAATACCAGCAAAACGTATATAATAAAAATATTTTGTTAAAAAAGGCCCTTATCCAAAAAGGACCAGCAAAGCAAATAGTTGTTGTTAATGCTCTATTAAAGGGTCAAGAGTCAGGAACCGCCACACAAAACAAACATACAAAAATAAATCGTTCAAAAAGGGCCCACAAGCCGAGCCCCTAGTAGCTGAAAATCATTAACCGAGAAGAGGATTGGAATCATCGGCAGGAGTGGAAGTCGGGTCTGCTGCAAGAGTCGGAAGGGTATGAGGGATCTCTTCGGCGGCAGAAGTCGGAGCTTTAGAAGAGCTCGGCAGAAATTCTTTCTGTTGCTCCACCTCACGGGGAGGAGACTCAACAATACGCTGCCCACGAGTCTTCAACTCGGAATCGGTTTCAGGACAAGGAGGAGAGACAATTGCCCTATCAATGACGACTTTGTTGGGATGGAGAGGTGAAAGGTCCAAGTCAGGAGCGATAACTCCGACTTGTTCCTTGAATACCCTAAAAGCCTCCTCCGAGCTCTCAACAATAGAATCCTCCAAGTCTTGATAGGCCTCCCAATTCAGCTCCAGCTGCTTCTACAGATCAATATTCTCAGAAAAAAGCCTAACGTAATTTTGCTATGCTTCTCCTTCAACCCCTCAGCCAGTGCACATTGGGCCATTAGCTTTTTCTCCCTATCCTGGAATCGAGCGAGCTCCTCCTTCAGCCAGGAATTCTCCTCCTGCAACCTCTTCTTCTCTTCCTGATACAGGACAATCCTTCCCTAAAGGTCCTCTATGGATTTTCTGAAAAGAACTCAAGAGAGTTTTGTCAAGTATATCAAGAAGGGCAGTACAGACCCCAGCCATCCGAATCCCCCCCCCATGCAAGAATTTGAAGATGGTTTTGCAAGGAAGCATCATCCATGGAAATTTGGCTAAAAGGGAGGATGTGCTTCCTTGCAAACTTCGGACCATCGAAGTTGGCCTCCCTAGCAGTGGAAGAACCAGTCTTTGAGGTCTTCCGCTTCTTCTTTTCAGGCTCGGCGGAGGGCTGAACGGGTGGGGCAGGAGTAGGAGGAGGAAGAGAAGAAGTATGAGTAGGGTTTACCAGAATAGGGCGAGAGGAGGAGGTCCCCAAACTCGAATATCAGAGAGGAGGAGTGCCAGAAGCTCCGACCCTTGCAGCATCAGCTCGGGCGCGGGCCTTCCTCTTCGCTCTTGCACCTTTTGATAAGCAGCACTCGATCCGCTTTTCACCATTTCTGAAAGGCCGAATATAGGTCAATGAACTTACAAATCGGAGGAAAGCACATTGCAAGTCAGAACTCATTAAAAACAGCCACAAAGAAATAAAAACTACCTAGCACGGTTTGGACGAAACTCGTAGAGCTAAGAAGAAATTTTTTAGTATCCAGGTTTGGAGCTCGCCCCTAGGCCTCTTGAAAAAATCCAAAAATGGCCTCTTCTACCTCATCCAAATTATCCAGGCTATATTTCTTAACGGGGGAGGCCTCCGACCAGTACAGAGGAAATTGGGGCTGGCTGTTCTCATTCAAGAAAAAAGGATGATGGCCTTCTACGGCCTAGACCTTGAAGAAAAAAGTTTTTGAAGTCGTGAAAGGACTCATCAAAGATGGAAAAAACTTTCCGACCTTGAATAGCCCGGAAAGACACCCACTGCTGTTTGTTTTGTTTATTGGAAGCACTGAAATGTTTAGTCAAGTGGAAGAGATAGAAAAAGATTTTTAAAGAGATTGGAAAATCAAGCTCTTGACTGACAAGTTGGTAGATCCTCATAAAACTCTAAGAATTGGGATGAATCTGTGTAGGGGCAACTCGGCAGTGAGACAAAACTTCCATTTCAAAATTAGAAAAAGGAAGGAAAACCCCCAAACGGGTGAAAAGGCAGTCGTACATGAAGAAAAAATGAGAATCAGAATCAGTAATCCTCCCACAAGAAACCCGATCCTCAAAATCGGGGGCCACTAGTTCATACTTGGGCTCGTCAGCCTCAAGACTACAAATCCTATGATGGGTATGAAGCTCGGTTATGAAGTCAGTATCCAGTAGAGGTTTCTCAATAAGTACGGAATCGTCTACCCATCTCAAGAGGGTCTCAGGGATACGGGAAGATATTTTTTCAGCAATGAGGGAGTGTATATAAAAGTAATAAAACCTACAAAGAAAAATAAAATCATAAAAAAATAGGGCCCCCAAAAACAAGACAATTTCTTCCAAGGCAAACAAGGAAACAATCACCAGGCAGCAAAAGAGGTGATTTTTGTAAAATAAACATGCAAAAATTCTAAAACTTCGCAGAGGAACAACAAAGGCATAAAACTTTCCTCAAACACGCAAGTGCACCAAGAAGAAATAAAGAAAGCACTACACAAATGACAAGGGAAGATAAAGAAGAACCAACCTTTTTTGTAGAATCGAAGAGAAGCAGTCACGACGAAAGAAAGCGACGAAGCACCCGAGAACAGAAGACCAAAGGGAGTTTTTGAGTGAAAAAGCGAAAGAGCAGAGAAAGAAACTTCGAAGAGAAGACGAAAGAAAACAAAGAAATAAGAGGGAAAAGTATTTATAACAGACCAGGGGCACGATAATAAAATGACGCAATCATTAAAGAAACGCGTCGTTACCAATATAACTGCCCCACGTGTAAACGCAAAATCCCAAACGGATGCGACGTTTGATTATACGTGACGCTTGAGAAATCCAAAATCACGTCGGTTTTTAAGATCACGTCGTTTTTCGACATGAATGGACCCGAGTTCAATTAATACTCAAATCCAACTCATAGCTAAGAGATCGAACTCGAGTAGGGGCACTGTTCATTCCCTGACCCAATACTACGATCCAGGCCCAAGTAAGCAAAAAAGACCCAATCCAAAGGTTGGCCTTTACCACCTACCCAACCTCCTCAAAGAAGTCGGTTCCGATATATGCTCCTCCCCAAAGAGGTCGGACTCAGCTGGCAGATAACGCTTATTCAAATAAGTAACTGCCCCCTAAAATCTCTCCTCCACTTGCAGAAGAGATATCTCAACAACCCTAAGATAAAGGGACGGTTATCCACCTTTAGAAGTGGAACTACCCCAACGGTGGTTATTGGATCATCACCTATAAATACACTAACATATTCAGGTAAAAGCTAAGTTCCAATATTCTCAAAACTTGTTTACTCCCTTTGCTAACTTAGGCATCGGAGTATCTTTGCAGGTACCACTTCCATTCTGTCAAATACTCACAACTCGGACGACGGTTTTCAGGTGCAAACCAAGTCGAAAACAACCTCGTTCTAGCGTTCGAGCCTTTTATCCAAGCCCAATTTATCTACTTCAGGTTACCCACGTAACAAGTATAATATTATTGCAGGAGCAATCATTTAATTTGCTAGGAGAATAAACTATAACAGAAAATTGATGATAATACCTAGTCAAAGCAATATAATTTTATTTTATTTTTATTATTTTTTTTTATCAATCTTTTGTTCTTCATAAAATGTTTCTTTAATTTTGTCCATGTCATGGCTACTCTTCAGTGAGAAATGATGTAACATAGACCAAAAACATTTTGAAACCGCCGCAACCAAGGATAAAAAAAATCGGTTCGGAAAATAATTTTTCTAATCAATATTTAGTTAAGAGTTCTATTAGGTTATCAATAGGGTGTGAACATTGTGAATAATGAGCTGCATTCTAGATCTATTAAAATAAAAAATATATATAAAAAAATAATACTTTTTTTTAAATAACGTAAACAATAAGTTAAAAAAAATTAAATTATTTGCTAAACGAACTAGTTTTTAATTTTTTTTCTAAAATCTCACAATATTCCAATGCATTTCTTACTGTGTACGCTTGAAATGCAAAAGCTATTAGTTAGAAGTATATGAGAGTTCATACTGACCTTTACTTTCTAAGGCACCAGCTTTAAAATAAGAAATCATATTTGTATATTTCTTTTATATATTATTAAATACACATGTTTTTTTATTCATAAAATATAATTTTTTATTTTTTCTCATCACTTATTAATTATTTTAATATCAAGAGTGGTAAATGTAGTATAAATGGTACATATAATATAATATAATATTCCTCCCTTACAATACATTGTCACTAAAATGTTGATTTAGGTTATCAAATAGCATGCCCTACAAAATGATTTAATTTATATATAACATGTAACATTGATGAGCCATGTTAGCATGACATGATATTACTAGCATAGTTATTAAAATCGGATCGGACTGGTCGGTTCGATCGAAAAACTAATGAATCGGATTTAATATCGGTCCGATCCAATCTTCGGACCGCTTAAGTTACTAAACCGATCAAATTCAGTCAAATCTGGTGAAAACTGGACCAAACCGAACTGGTCGGGTCTGAAGGAGAGCCTATGACGCACTAGCATTGTGGAAGAACACCATACTCCATATGCTCTCTAGTGCTGCCAAGTGTCAAACCTTGTGAATTTTTGAAAAATTTTTCAAAATGGCTAACACAAGGTTCGAACTCCAGGAAGATTGTACCACTAAACTGATACACTTCTTGTTAGCCGGTGAAAACTGGTCAAATTTGATGAAAATCGAACCGAATCGACCCGGTCGGGTCTGAAGGAGAGACTACGACGCACTAGCGTTGTGGAAGAACACCATACTTCATATGCTCTCCAGTGCTGCCAGGTGTCAAGCCTTGTGAATTTTTAAAAAATTTTTCAAAATGGCTAACACAAAGGTTCAAACTCCTTCATTCAAGGATGTAAGGAGGAAGGTTGTACCACCAAACTGACACACTTCTTGTTAATATATATACATATTATAATACATATACCAAGTTTTTATTTTATTTATATTCAATTTATTTTAATTTTAAAGCCACTCATTTTTAAATCAATTATATTTTATTTAACTATAAATTTCATTAAATATATACAAATTAAAAATATAAACAAAAAATTTATTAATCATAATTTATTTTTTTATGATTATATGATATCTATTAATATTATTTTTTCAATAAATACTTTTAGTATATAATAATAGATAAAAACTCACATGCAGTTGTCTTCATATGAAGTTGATAGTTGAAAATTCTTAGATGATATTTAGTCAAACTTGTCAAATCATCTAACGGTTCTTAAATATCAACTTCACATGAAAACAACTGTATGTGAATTTTTACCTATAATAGTATAATAATAAAATAAATATATATACCGGGTTAACCGGTTCAACCAGTGACTCACCGGTTGAACCAGTAACCCAATGACCCAGTAATAACCTGACCGGTTCGATCACCGATTCGGTTCTGATGACTATGATTACTAGTATATATGAATATAGGGACGGACCCACGTACATGAGAAGGGGCCCACTAAATTTATAAAAAAAAGTAATAGTTTTATACAAATAT
>NC_029791.2:10846352-10847181 GCF_000816755.2 Arachis ipaensis | reverse complement strand
TTAACGTGCCAACTAATTCACTTTTTTATTATTAAATGTGTATAAAAGTAAATAAAAATAAAATTAATTAGGATGACAAGTTATTTATAATTTAATTAAGATGTTTTAAGTTCAAGTTTTAAAAATAAATTTTTTTAAATAAATTATATATAATAAATAATATTTTAAGAATAAAAATATTCACTATCTCTTTTTAATTTTTATATCTCTAATTCATTATATTTTTAGTATAATTAACAATGCTCAATAATATTTATTTTACTATAGATATTTTTACCCGCACTCCTAAAATTTTATCCCAAGAGATCTCATTGTATAATGTACACTACCAAACTTTTCTAATTAAAGCAAGTAGTTCTACTCTTCATCTCTTCCTTTTTATTTTTTGTTATGCTTGATATGCAACACAAATATTGAACCATCAAATTTCGCTTTTACAGGAGAAGTATAGAAAGCAAAAAATCAAAAGCAAAATGGAGTGAACATGGACAATAAATGCTTGCCGGTTGGAAGGTGGTTATATAATATATACATTCTTGATTTCTTTTAATAGCTTCCATTATTTGATATCGAAAGCTTATGTATATGTTGCCATCAATCAATTGAGCTAAGCCATTCAGATTAAAGATGCATTATGCCCTAGGTTTTAACAAGGTGTTAAAAAACAGCAAATCAAAAACATTGTTGGGCCACGTAGAAAACTCTAGATCATGGGAGAAACTTTGAACAAAAACCAAAACAAGAGAATATAAAATAATTATGCTACATCCAACTTAAAATTTTAAGTTAATGAATTTTTTATTTTATAAATTTTTATTTTTTTTTTATT
>NC_029791.2:10844262-10846264 GCF_000816755.2 Arachis ipaensis | reverse complement strand
CTGATTGTATGAATATTATTGATGCATAATAAAATGTGTAGGAAGCTGTAATATGTATAAGACAATTTTGTTCCTTAGGAGTTAATTAAAGTTTAGATGACGCCTTGCCTAATCAGTAATCCACTATATAGTATTCAAAATTTTCATTGTGACATCAACAAATCAAGGTGATGAAGATTCTGCTTTAAGCAATGAAGTTTTAACATATATTGTATTGGTATATATAGTAGCAATAAGAAAGGTACGTAAAGTTGTGGCATGCTACACTTTTGTAGGATCAAGTATATTAACTTTGATTTGATGAAGAAAGAAAGCATCAATAATTTATGGAACACACTTCAACACTTGGAGACCTAGTATGGGAAAACAAGTACATATATTATAGATGTCCATGATATCTTACTTTATAATTCATGCATGGCAAATTCCATTGATCTGTAGCCAGATATAAGATGTTGGGAAATTGGGTGTCAATTATTCTTAACATCAATGTTGTAATATTATTATTAAACATTGTTTACTTTTACTATCTCCCACACAGTATTAGATACAAATAACAATAATACATGTACATTGTAAATAAATTATGACTAGGAATATTTTAGTTAATTATTTTATGTCATTTCTTAATTTTTATTTTTTAAGGAACAAATATATATTGTGAAAGAGAAGGAATATTATTCGGAGCCTTGATTATTCGTCATTATTGTTACAAGAGACATATATGACTTGTTTGCAATGCAAGCACATGAGATATACTTCTATATCTCTTTTGTCCCATAATTATTGGAATTTTTAAGCGGGTAAATTACTAAAAATACATTCAAATAATTTTGTTGCTGATAAAAATGTATCCGAATTTTACTATCGTTAGAAATGTCATCAAATAATTTAAAAACGTAATAAAATTATCTAATATTAAATATGTATTTCTCAAAAATAATTTTAGAAATTAAATTTTGATTCAATTTTTTACAAACATGGTTAAAAAAATGAGATAATATTATTTTTAAAATTTGGTGATTTTTTGCTAAGTATATATTTTTTGTGATTTTTTAAAAGTATTATTAGTTGTTGACAAAAAATCACAAAAATTATATACTTAACTAAAAATTACCAAATTTTAAAGATAAAAATATCTCAATTTTCTATCATACTTAAAAAAAATCGCATCAAAATTTAATTTTTAAGACATTTTTTGAAAATACATATTTACTGTTAAGTATTTTCATCACGTTTTAAAATTATTTGAGAGTATTTTTTGTTGATAACAAAATTCGAGTGTATTTTTGTCAGCGGCAAAATCATTTGGGTGCAATTTTGGTAGTTTACCCTTTTTAAGCCATTGCAATATTAAAATTCAATCAATCATATCGTTATACATTATATAACCTTTGTTGTCTGTAGTATAGAACCTTATAATTAAAGGGCTTACATGTATATCTCTTTTTGAATAATTTTATTATATTTTTTTTCCAGTCCAGGCTTTAGGCTAAAATGACACGGGTGTTGGTGTAGGTGGAAGTTGTGAGTTATTCTAATATTACTGAATTAAAGAGAAGATACGGTTTTCTTTTTTATTTTTGATGACAATTTAGGTACACTATCTGTGTGTGAGGTTGCATTTAAAATATTTAAGTAGAAACAAAACAGGTTTTAAGATACAATAGAGATTAAAAAGAACTACTAGATTAAAGTATATATATCTTAAACAAAGAAGATAAACAGCAGTTTCCAGCAACTTAGATTAAAAAAATTCCTAAAGGCCGGGATTAAATACAAGCTACTCGGTGTATATATATCTCTTACATTTAACTACTTGACAAGGTGTATCAAAAGACAAAGCCAATAATGATCAATTATTAAAGTATACTAAGTGTACTTAAAGCTTTCTGACCAAGCAAGAACCCTAAAGAAAGAAACTACCAAGTTTAATTTTCTCAGCAGTTCAGGAAGGGACAAAGCTCAAAAGCAGCAAGAAAGAAAGGGAAGCTTTATAATC
>NC_029791.2:10836955-10844171 GCF_000816755.2 Arachis ipaensis | reverse complement strand
AATGTCCTACACACACTATCTTAAGATGAATAAGAAAAGAATTATGTTCTTTTCAAAAAGTTTTTCCTTTTATTACATGACATAAATTATCATTACTTTGACCTCTATCCATTTTCTTCCGCTGGTTTTCATCTTATTCCCAGTGATGTTGAAGCATACCCAGATTCGCAATACAATTGGCTTCAAAAACCAAGTAAATATTAGGTTTAACCCGTTGATTCAACTAGCTAAACTTAAACCAAAATAAATAAATAAATAATAAAAGAAACCAGTATCTTGTGTGTACTCGCTCTGTTTTAATTTATCAATATTTTTTACTTACATCTGTTCATTTGTGATACCCGGATAGTGATTACTTTCCCCCCAATTATACAATTAATAATCTTGAATGCAGTGTCTTTATGGTACTAATAGAAATCTGTATTTTATGTATGATTGGTTCTATCAACTCATATAGCTTGTTACATTTATCAAGAACTTTTTTTTACTGTGTCTTATTCTCTGTTTCTTTTCCTCAAAAAATAAATGAAAGGAAGTAACTTCTATTTTTATAACTCAGAAAAATTAAGTAAAGTTGTCATAATGTCAACTAAATTTATGAATTTTTTAAAGTAGGTTGACGTAATTATAAAAATAAATAACAATAATACACATTTTGTGGTGGTGGAGAAATTGTTTTATGCTCGTGGATGCTAATGAATATATTACGGGCCATAAAGCAAGCTTACAGGCTATTAATAATTATTTACTCTTTTAACTTTATTAATTCACATTATTCACACATTGTTCAAAAATGTTATTAGTTACATATACTTTTTCTTAATTTTATTGGCAACTTGGTATCTATTGTGAATTGTCATGTTTGATATCGTCCCATGAATCCATGTGTGTTCAATCATGATGACCATGCTTGGCAGAACATGTATTCTATTCGTCCCTGCCCCGTGTATTGCATCATCGATCTCCTCCTATGTTTAGAGATAAATTTTTGTCTCAACTGAGTGAAGCTGCAGCTGGGGAGATCTGTATTTGGAGAAAGGCAAAGGCTTAGTTTGATGTTGATTCGGTGTGGACGTCTAGTGAAAACCAAGATGTTGCACTTTTCGGGATGATTAGAAAAGTTGATTTCCGCTTGATATGCACAATTTAGGACTCGCAATGAGTGGGTGGGTAGAGTTTGGACTGTACCCTAATTTTATTCGCGAGTTAACAATATCTCAATCATAATTCTACTCACCTCTTAAAGTTCTCAACCCTACCATGTCCACACAAAAATTAAATTTTTTCAAATATAAAATTCAATCAGGATCCCGCTAGGGAGACAATGGGTTATTTGTACAATGTAGCGATAATAAACATCTTCCCAAAAGCTTAAATTGATTTTGGGGTTCACTAAGACTTGAACTTTTGACCTTTCGGATCTAGCGCTCTAGTACCATGCATGATACCACTCATCCCAAAAACTTCAGCTGATGGAAAAGGTAACACTAATAATTATATTTCTAATACTCTCTAAACTTCCATTGTACACATTGTATAAAAATTCCATTGGCTCCCCATACTTTCCCTAGCGCAAAAAGAGAGTAGTGAGGGGACGTTGCAGCGATGCGGAGAGTTGCAGGAATGAAGGAAGGAAGAAAAACTTAGTTACAGCTACGGAGGAAAGAAGAACTTATGATTTTTTAGTGAAGAAAAATTGAGAAACGGCGAAATCAACTTAGAGTTTCTGAATTCACTTGATATTTTATGAAATTGACAAATTGTGATATATGAATTTTATTTTTTAGTTCTATTTTTATTTTAAGTAAACTTTATAAAAAAAACTTACTTGCTAAATTAATTATTTAAATGATTAGCTTAGGTTAATTTGAATTTTTACAAGTCATGGATTCAATACCCACTCTACCCTATCTACAGTGTGTCAGATAAACAATCCTAAACAATCCTATCCAATCAGTTTAAGTACCCGCAAGTAAGTATATGTTGCCAACTCTAAATTACACATCCTGTTAACAAAGTTATTTACGCCCACAATCTTTTTCTATCTGTTTAAACATACACTCTATTGTCAAATCAAATTATCTATAATTAAGAACTCCAATTGTACCGAACAACCAACATTTGCTAGTGCCGCCGGAGATCATAATTCTTGCAGAAGCAGGTTGTGTGTTTTACACCTCACCCCGTGTTTATTTAACCATCTATGGACTTCTACAAAAAGATTCCAATATTTCTTAAGATTTTAAGACTTCTATTATATTTAGTATTTAATTGTGCGAATGCTTCATAATATATTTAGTGTGCATCAAGCCTAGATCGGACAATACTCGCACCCCAGCCCCCAAAACCATTGGAGAAGTAGCGGGTACGAGCAGTTTGCATACCATCGCATTCCATTAAATTAAATCACTAACTCTAAAAAGCATTGAGCCATGAACGGAAGGCCCGCATATACAATATAAGCAAAATCTCATTCCCCAGATTGCAAATTAAGAGAATTAATAAAGCCATGACTAACAGGTGGAACAAGGCTGAACAATGGTGAAATTACGGACTTTAAACCTATCCCGAAGGGCTACGGTACTATCTACATTTGATGGACAACATCTACAAGGAAAACATCGTTGCATCTATATCACTATTCCTGCTTCGGTTCGAAAGAAGGCACCTCTTCATCTGAAAAACCACCACCTGCATCATTAGGATTCTTCACCTCTAAATTGGAAATCCCGTATTTGCCACATAAATCTGACGCACTCTCCGCAACTGTCTTGGACACTCCGGTAAGTGATGCTAATCCCATGGCAGCAATGCTGTTTGCAATAACACCAATGTCTCTGGTACCAGTATAAAGACCACGGCTTCCGGCAACAAGTAGGTTGTTCGGTTTTTCATCGGGATTAGTTAAAATTGCTGGAAGAGGATCCCCAATAACCTGTTGGTTACTCTGGTTTGAACCACTAATCAGCAACCTTAGAGTTTCTCTCGCACCCTTCACCACAGAATCAGATTCAGGAATCAGTGGGTTCACAAGCTTTGGATGCAATGGAGGGATGCTAGTTGACATAGCAGGGCCAGCACTCACAAGATAGCCCTGACCTGAAGAGCAAACATCAATTACTGGAACATGTACAATTGGATCACACATCAACGGTGTGAAAGTAGGAATCTGCTGAGACGTTGGTAATGACATTCTAACCAACGGATCAGGCAGAAATGGAGGGAAATCCATGGTTGCACTAATATCAAGAGGCTGTACAGGTTCCAACAGGGTGGCTGGCAGGGTGTTGGGTAATAGAGAGGCACCTGAAGGACATGGTGAGTCAATAGATGAGCCAGAGGATTGTGGAAGTGATCCAAGTGATGGAATACTTGAAATACCAGCTGGACACCAGCAATAATAGGGAGAAAGAAGGGGTGACACAAGGGGAGGGATTCTCCCTGCTATGCTAACATTAGATGGAGTAGCAAGCTTCCCTAGTGATTCAAGAAAATTTGAGGAAGGGTATGCTAAACTATGCACAACTTCAGAAACCTTGTTATGATCCAAAGTTGATGATAAATCCAAGTTGTTTGTTGAATCATTTATCGAGTTATCAACAAATGACTGATGGCTGTCACCTCGGCGTTTAATTTTCTCCCTGGCAGCAATCCTGTGGGGAGACATCCTTGGGGGTGCCTCTTTGAAAGAACTAGACCTTGGACTAAGTATATTCTGATAAACAGCGCTATCTCCCTTCCCTGCCTGACCTCCAATATTTCGAGATCGAGGAAATTTTGTCGAGATGGGTGAATTTTCAACAGCTGAATTACAGCTGGATGTGGAGTTAGCACATGGGGAAGCACACATTGAACTTTCTGCAGACCCCACAAGATATGCGCGAAGCTGAGTTGCAAAGCAATCAAGCCGAGACTTGCTAATGCCACTCAACTCAGCAATGGATGGTTTCCTCTTTAGCAGATCCTTCATCTGGTATATTGCAGGAAATAAACATCTTTAGAACACCACCAAAAAACAGAAGATAGGAAGTATGCCAAATTAATTTCATATCTAGTCTCATGCCATGTACAACACAAAACAGAGACATGCCAAAAATTACCTTTCCAAGTAACTCAACTCCCAAAAGCTTAGACTTCTCTGAGCACCAGAAGTAAAATGTTCTACTATCTGGAGTTCTTACAATGAAGGATCGACCAGAAGGGTCGGATGAGATTTCATCAACAAGAACTGCAGAGCAATGCAATTCATTGGAAAATGTAAATATTCGCTCTACTTTGCCGTCATCCCCAATGAAGGAAAGGCGAAGATCAGAACTTGGCAGTAATACAAGTGTCAGGTTGCCCCTGAGAACAATATAGCATGATGACCTATTAGTCGATAGTTGAGAAGATAACTGAAGAAATTAAACACAGGCAATTGTATCACCCTCTCTCAAATATGTTGGGATTCAGAATCTCCAACAGTTACAAGCTTAGTTTGGGAATTATTATTATATTACTATTATTAGTTATTTGAATGAAAAAGAAGACCTTATTTCAGTTAACATGGGTTTTAGACCACAGCAAGATAATGTCTGCATCACTAGACATGGAAATTCTAGTTCTTTTTATGGTATCAAGAATATACACCAAACAAATTCATCGAAGTTGTTCTATTCAACATTGTTTTCAATAGCCAATCAAACACTGGGGACAAATTCATAGTTGGTGAAAAACCTTGGCATCTTCTCTGAGAAGTACTTACAATTAAATGCACATAATTAGGCATTTTTGTTAGAAGTAAAATCATACTAACTTACAAGCACCCTGAACCCTTCCCACCACTATAAATAAACCTAACACAGAATATAACTTTCTATTTCATGAATAAGTTGATCAAACATGGTATGGATATATATATCAGAAATACTAAATAAAATTCATATCAACTATGGTCAATTCAGATAATTATCAAAAGAAATTCTATGCATATGCAGTCAACAGAAGCAAAATTTGAAAAAAAGGAAAAGAGCAACAAAAGAGAACATGTTTAGCATCTCACTGTAAACATAGAATACAATATCAATTCACAACAAAGCTAAGTATACTAATAGACAAGTAAACATCATATGTCTAAAATAGTGTGATCTAACTGGTCTGCTTTATCCCCACATAAGTTATTCAAACCTATAGGTCTGAAAAGCTAAACAGCAGCAACATATATAATATAGGATCATGAAACTACCTTTACTTCCTCTTATTTCAGAGATCATAAATACGCCCAGTTACCTACAAGTCAAAAGACATTTTTACTTGGAAGAATGAACATATTACCATCAATAAACTAGACTATAGACTCCAGCATTTACCGCCAAACATCAAGCAAACTTTAGCAAAACTATATTCACGAGCAAATTTTATATAAGAAAAGACAGCATCTCAAACAAATATTTTCAACTATTGCCAACGGATAGACAGATATTACAGGAAGCTAGATTGCTACACAACAGATAAGTTATCAACCATGTATAGAATACACTTGAATGCTACTTCAATTTTTATAATAGCCATGTCAACGAGTATCAACAGCAACAGAAACTAATTATATTGTAATGGATCAGACAGCTAAATAAATGAGAATTTAAATATGCACATGAACATTATCACATTAGAGAATAATCAAACAACACAATCAGAACAGTTAAAAAAAACTCATGTCTGCACAATTATATCAGTGGCTGTGCCAGTATAAGTCAACTAACAGCCATAGGTTTTAAAATACAAGGTATGTTAAATTAAGATTTGCGCTATCAAGCCACCATATTCAGGCTGCGGTACAAAAGTCCACTGCACATATTTAAAAAGACTCGAGTATATTTAGAGCACTAAAATATTCTATGCATTTATGAACACTTTTTCTCCCACAACCAGAAGGTTTGACAACTGAACTCTGCCCATTGGCTTCCATAAATGGATGTGGCTGTGAACTTTGTAGTTGTCATTAAACACATGGCACAAATTAGATTATCCTTGGGCAGTGATGGTAAGCCACATCAACATGGCTCCCACAGAGGCAGGGGTAGACCAGCCTAAAAGAAATGGGAGCAAGAGCTTGCCCATTAGAAAGAAAAGGCAGCTAAACCATTTTATTTTCAGCGTAGAAAAAACGTTTCAACTTCACTGGAGTAGAGGCAGATAAGACAAAGATGTATGTGTGCTAATCAATCAATCAATCAATTAGACACACTATACTTTCGATTATGTAGAAGTTGGAACTGATGAAATAAACTAGCCTCACTTGATAAAGGTCAAGAAATGTACATGTAAAACAGCCTCGCTACAATGAGACTGGTCACCAAGCATGACAAATAAGAAGAGCAACATAAACACGACCTTTAAGCATACAGAGTCGAACGAACACCAAATTTGTTTATCTGAAAAAAATTATTAAGAAAAAAGAGATGAATTGTAGACACTTAACAACCTAATAAACGGGAGAGGGAAAAAAAAGAGGGGGAGACAGAGATGGGAAACAAACACAAATTCAAACTACTTTACACAACAATAAACGCAGGATTTATAGTTAGGCGTTTGCGCCTTATCTTATCCAATGGATTGCATTATATAAACAAGTTTTGTAGGAAAATGGAGAGGAAAAAAGATGCACAATAGAAGTTTCAAAAATATTTGCCCGTCAATGGGGGGAAACAATGGTTAGGGTTCCGCAAAACTTTAAAATGACAATACCTAATAGCAGTTGGACATAGTCGTGTGCCTTCCTTGTTAATCTTCCCAACGCGGACGGAAACAAGTGGCACGCAGAAGCATCTGGCTAGCATTCCAACCTCCGATGGCTCGAAATGCTGCAACAAGAAGAAAATAGAAAGAAATACAGACATAAACAAATTAAATCCCCAGTGAAACATAAAAGAAAGCATTACCACTAAGACAATTATCACAATCGTCACAACCATATAATGAAGGATACACCACTCATCAAACGGTGCTAAAAATATCAACAAAATTATCGAGAACAAAGCATACCTGACTCAATTGAGTCAGCAGATGATCTTCTGCGACACCACACGCAGCGTTCATCTTCAGCAAAGGCTTCATCCTCTCGTCGGCGCGGCACGCTCCCATGACTTGCATGTCAAGAGCCTGCAGCCACTGCAGCAATCGATCCTCACGGTTGCTCTGCTGAATCAACAGATCGCCGTCACCTTCCTCGACGAGA
>NC_029791.2:10835948-10836727 GCF_000816755.2 Arachis ipaensis | reverse complement strand
ACGGACGAAGAATCGTCGAAATCATCGCCGTTAGACGATGGATCCAAGCCGCCGTTAAGCGAATCTCGTCCTCTTCTGTTCGACATAACAAAACTTCAACGAAAATATGAAATCAAATCGGAGAAGCAAAAGCAGATAGAAATCCGAAAACGGAAACCCTAGCTTCCGGTGCGAGATCGGAATTGAATGCCTGAACTGGCCGATTGAAATTGCTAACCGATTTTAGAGAGAGAAAGTGAGGGGAGGAAGAAAACGGTTTCTAGAGAGAGAGATAATATCTCCTGAGCAGCTGGTTGTGGTGGCGGTATGCAATGATAGGAATCAAAATAGAGGGGTGTGAAAACGCAGGGTTGTTCCATAAATAGTAGTAGGCGCGTGTGGGTGACGTATGCGGACGTCAAATCGAATTGTAAAATGGGGTTTTGGAGACTCGTCTTGAGATCCGGAAGATGTAAGTTGGTGGGGTTCACTAGATCCACGTCAGCACGTGTGGTCCTGTTTGGGGAAGAAAGGCGGTGCCACGTAGGATCTTGGCCGACTCTGAGTCCGTGATTAGGTTTCTGAAAACGACAGCGTCGAGTAAAGACGATGATACTGATGGGCACCCTGTTGCAGGTAGGGCTCACTGCCTTTCATAGGAGGAGATTCTTTTTGTATATATTTTAATTTTAATTTTGTAATTTAACAACAACGACCAAGAAAAATACAATTATCCTCACCTTGCGTATATATGCGTTATAGTGTTATATTTTTAATATTTTAAGATATATTTATTATTT
>NC_029791.2:10806959-10835917 GCF_000816755.2 Arachis ipaensis | reverse complement strand
TTAGACAGATTATTTAAAAAGTAATTTTAATTATTAAAATTTCCTTATTATTGTGTTCTATTTTTATGCTCATTACCATTAGTTTTAAAAATAAGAGAGATGTTCCATTCTTTTTAATAAGATCGTTTATCGAAGTATTACGATAATTTTGTGACAAATGAATCATTTAAAAAAACAAAAAATTAATAGTCAAATATATGTCTTTTTATATGAGTTATTCTAAAATAAAAAATTGATAAGACAAAATCTTCTCATTTTAAAAGCATTTATGAATATGTTGTATGTACATAATAAAATTCAGATATTAGATTCTTACAGCTGAAATTTAACTCAATTGATAAAATTATATGTCTCTTAATACGTTATATTTAAATTTAAATCTTGGCGAATACACCAAATATTAAATATAAGTCTTTTAGTATTGTGTGAATGAGTATATAATATAAATGTGTTGTGATATTTAGAATTTGAGATTATTCAATCTATGTGACCAAAAATAAAAATTAGATTCTTATACAGACGCATAAACTAATCAACCAAATCTATCTACTAAGTCTAGGATAATTTATCATTGATTAGGAAGAATTTAATTTTGTATGATGGGTGGAGTGACAAGGAATTAGGGGTCCACCGTTGTTGGGTTCAATAATTGTTGTGGTTCTCACTCTCAGTTGTTTTTTCTTTATCTCCGTATAAGGGCCCCGCTTTCACAGACATATTTCTTGGTAGGTCCCTCGAGGACTCGACTACTAGTCTACTACTTATATTACATGGCATTTTGCATTATAAGAAAATTGTTATATTATCTTACAAATATATATCATTGAATATTATACTTGCATTAAACTATGTTTATGTTATTCCTATTTTTTTCCCTTGAGAAAAAGGTTTAGCTCTATCTAGTGTCCTCCAGCCCTCAACTTGTAAAGCAACATAATTTGAATAGAATTTATTTGAGTAAAGAATCCCGAGTCATTACGTTTGTTTGGATTGGGAAGCAGTAATGGCATCACTTTTGATCGAATTAGAGGAAAAGGGATAACCTAATACCATACCACATCATTAGTATGCTATTGAAAAATGAAACATGAGTTTAGGAAGTATTATCCAACGGCGTTATTTTGTTGCTGAGTTTTGGATGTGGACCCACGAAGCAAGGATCCACTCCATTTAATAGCTGTTAAGGGTTGTTTGCTGCGGGATAGTGGGCATACCATGAGTGTTAGTAAACTCTTTATAGGCATATAACTTGCATTTTCTTCTCCTTTGGGTTGTGGTCCTTCATCAGTTACTCAAAAGAACATAAAAGTTGTGTTTAACATGCAATTGGGCAAGCACTATAATCGGAACCCTAGATAGAAATAGTTGTTCATGTTCAATCAAGAAAATAGATTTGAATAATTGAAATCAGGTTATTACTTTGGAGGGTAAAAAAACAGGCATTACCCTTGGATGTTGGATCAATAAAATGAAGATGGGTCGCACTTTTAACTTTATTGATCCAAGGTGAGGAGTATCTTTGTCCAAAGAGCTAAAAGTAAATGGTTTTTAGGAAAATAAATAAAAATCTAAGTTCAATCTCCCTCTACCGGATAACCAGATGCAATATGGGAATGAATGTGTTCTAAAGCTGGTGACTGTTTTATCCCCTCATTTCCATCCTAAATATTAAAAATGTATAGAATTATATAAACCAGATCCAGATATGGTTTTTTCTTTTACCCTCCTCCATAACGAACCCGAATTACTTGCTCTTCTTTGGTTCTTTGGTATATTGGTCTATTAAAGCTTCAACATCCTTCCAGAAGAGGCCCTCAACCAAGACTCCATCCTTCGTGAACCTGCAATTAAAGCAAAAGAAATAATAAATGCATCTTAATCTACAAAAAGCAAGGCAATAGATGCTGTCAATGCCTACTAAGTTAAGGGGGGAGAGAGAGACCACTGAGTAACACTCTTGGTCAAATGGACTGGTTCCTGTGCAGAAACTGATTTTGGATCTGCACTTGCTATGGTGAGGGTGTACATGTCCGAAAATCGAGGCAACTTGGAGGAAACTACCAAACCGGTACTGGTAAAGGATCCCTGTAAAAGAGGAATTGCATCCATGTTGGAATACAAGATAATAAATTCATAATTCAAGTTGAAGATGTCCTAGGCTTCTGCTAAAAAGTACCAAGGATGTACTTGATTTGTTAACAGCATTTAAAGACAGGTCAAGATTGTCTAGATGAATGAAAATATATTTGACCGAGCATTCCAGCAACCACCAGCTTGCATCATTTTAAAGAGTTGTTTAAACTTCTAATCAGATATCATGGTTAACCCCCTTTAAATCACTTATGACAAACGAATAAATCAAATTCAATATTCATTTTAAGACTGAAAGCAACTAAAACCCAAACAGCTTAGCACAGTCATATCAACTTAAAATCCATATAATTTGTATTCTATGTTTAGAACAACAATGATATAGGTACTATCCAGGTTAAATTTCCAAGTTCCAAACCAAAGACACATTAATGCCACCCAGTTACGCAGAAGTAGAAAGATAAATCATTACAGTGCATAATCAAAGGTGCATATCAACCATTTAAAGAGACTAGTACATGGGGGTGGGAAATGTGTGTGTGTGTAATGAGCATGACATGGTGTGTATCATAGTATACCAAACCAGAATGAACAATCAACATTATTGCTTTATCAGAACATAATTAAGAAGAAAATAGCTAAACCCCTCCCCAAAAAAGGTCCTTCTTTGATTCTCTCACACACAATGACACACAAAGAAAAAACAACACAACAAATGTTTAATCAAATCTCAAAACAAGGAGCTACAGAATTTCAACAACTTTCATCTATTCCATTTGAACATAAATCTAAAAGATGTACAATCAAGTGTACGTATAACCTTCATAAACTGAAACCAATGGGTCATAAAAAATCGGCACACATTCTAGAAGACCGCAATAAACATTATACAAAGGAGTGAAATACTAAAGCAGTATGAGTTTTATGTATTCTAAGACAGTCTCGGTAAAGCACAACACCTATCCTCCACATACACACAAAGCAACAAAATCAAAAACATGATCTTATATACAGGTTAACAGACACTTACAGCTGGAGGATACGTAAACAGAATGGCATCCTTCTCCTTGGTGTATATGATCAGCTGCAACAACCCATTGAAGACTACATACGTGCACAGGAGTTAAAGATCAAACAACTACACTGGCGTTGAATGAATTAGAAGTAAATATACATAATACACACACCAACAAAAAGAGGAACCTAAGAAACTTCCAGATTGAAACAATTCCTGCATCCCACGCCATTACAAAAGATCAATCCCATATATTTCATTAGCCATTACCACAACCCGACCAAGATAAAAAGAAAAAAAAAATCCAAATGCCCTAAACTTTGAAAATTTCATCATCAATTTGACTGTGCAGATCAAACCCTAAACCAAAACGAAGCTAAATTTTCCCTCACAGTAATTTCATCAAACAGATATATGCATAATTTTTGTTGTTTACACAAAAAAAAAAAGGATATAATCCGATGCAGGCAATGAGGAAATCCCTGTTCTCAGGGAACTTCTTCTTATAAAACTGAGCGAAGAGAGCAATGACGATGATTATGGTTCCAACTAGGAGCCTCACGTTGCTCAATCTCACGTCTTCCACGTATCCACGACTCGTCACAACCTAAGAAATTCGAGGTATTGAGGCTCAATTAACCAATTGAAACAATTTCAATTTGAAACGAGAATAAAATGGTCGAAATTAGAGAAGATCGAAAGGGGATTAGGGTTGAAGAGTGAGTGAGTACCTCGGAAACGGACTCGTCAAGGATGTGCTTGATGGAGTGGTGATCTAAGAGATTGGCTTTCTTGGCAGATTTAGAGGCCATTTTTTGTTCGAATCTGAATTGTTTTGTTGGGTTGTGTATCGAAGACTTGGCTTGACCCAGAGACGATGAATCTCAGCGTTTTCAAGTTTCAAATTCAACACTCTTCAGTTTTGAGGGTTCTGTAATAACTGATAAGTGTTGCTTGCTAGTGTCTAGCGGCTACTACCACTCGCTAAAGCTGCGCCTGGTTTCATTTTCTATTTATTTATTTTTATTATCATTTTTTGGGTCTTATTATAACTGATTAGGATTTAAAAAAAGTAATTTGTTAATTAAATTAAATCTTTTTTAAAAAATTTAAATGGAATACTATGATTTTTTACAAAAAAGAAAGACAAAAATTAAAATTAATAGAAAACTAATTCTAACAGTTTGTTATTTTCTAAAATGTACTGTACTTTTTACTTTTTTTTTTCGAAATACATTAGTATTTATCTAAATTAAACTATTATTTAGCATTTAAAATATTTTATTGCAATAAAAAGTTCATAAATGAAGGGGCAAAAAAACACGCTGGCTCAAAAGTTTGCCAAGTTTCACCAGATTGGTGAATTTTGTCTAAATTTTGGGATTTTGGCTTTTGGGACAAAGGAGGACGTTTAGTAAATTTTGTCAAACTTTATGATTTTTCAAGGGTTTTGGCTTTTCTTTCTTATATTCATGAATATTTTATCAAAATTTGAATTCTTTAAATGTCAAAATAGTGAATTAGTGATTCACTCGATTAGATCAAAATAAGAATTTCATGTTTAAATATTTTCACAAGACCCTTTTTTAAATAAAAAATCAATAAAACAAGGAGGTCCTTGAGAAATATTGCAACAGCCTTATAGATCCATAAAAAGATAAAGCAGTAAGTAAATTCTTGAAAAAAAATTGTTTTGAACTTACGGATCCTGATGGAAAAAATACAAAGTGATGGAAAAAAGTTGTAATAGTAGATTTACAAGTCTTTGACAGAAGAATCAATCGTGTCCAATATCTCAATTTCTTAAGGAGTATAAATTCAGTTAATTATTTTGTGACTTATTTGATATTATTTTTCAAGGATCTATAAGTTCATTACAATTATTTTTTCAAAGACTTGCTTGAGAGCTAATAATTCATTAGTGTATTATAAAAGAATAATGCTACACAACACAGAAAGGCATATCCAAAGTATAGAAAATTTTGATGGGTTTATTTTTATTTTTTGTTATTTTTGATAGAAGAAAATTTTGATGGTTGTTGAGTAGGTGCTTGCTTTAACAAAAAAACTAATCATATCTATCATTTCACTAACACCACTCTCTGAGCTGCAATGTTTTCTGCTAAGTAGCTTACAAATTTTCCAAATTTCTGTTCTGCATAATCTACAATTCTACGTGTTCTTAATAGGCAAGTAATATTCTGGCATGTAATTTTTAAACATGCTACATTTTAATCTCCTGTTCAATAAGTTACAACTTACAAGCTTTCCAATGCCATAAGATATTTAATATTTCCTATCATTTTTGAATGAATATGACAACTGAATAGAATTTTCATTGAATATTCAACCTAGGGAAAAAAAATGAAATTAGTAGTGATCTCCAATCACACAAGCTTTGGTTTTACAGAGTTGGTGGCATTCTTAGTGAGCAAGAAACGAATTTGTTTAACTAGTTCTTCCTTCACCATGAACAAAACAGCAGCAGCTAGCACACTTTGAACAATCTTAGTTCTCATGCCTTTGTAAAATCCATAAAACCCTTCATACTGGATCATCTTGATAATGGCATCCAATGTACCTGAGTTTCAAGAACATGCAAATTAAGAGGAGTTCAATAAAATAGATAAGCAAGTAAACAAAAACACAAATCAGTGTGTGTTTTCCATCTGATTTAACTTAAAATGGCTGAAACAGCTCAGGCACGGTGCGAAACAAAGAGTAAAAATGCGATAGTCACGACTTTAAACCTTTATAATGGTGTCTCTTGTCTCCATTTCGGACCTGTCTAGCTTGCAGCCTTGCCTGCAATAGAGAATAACAAACGAGATATCGAAAAGAAGCATTTTAGATGAAAATCCTCTTTTATTCTTCTCAGCTTTCCTCATTATTCTTATACATACCGTCACCATCGACACAAACAAGAACGATACAAAATATATGATCATGCAATGAATTTAAGAACAAGTAAGACATTGACCAGTAGTGAGTATAAGAACAATTATCATATAATTTAACCGAAATCAGACACCACTATTAAGAATCACAGGTTATTGTTTATGTTGGCATTATCTGCAGAAAAAACGTCCATTGCCCATTCTAGTTTCAACCCTTGTTTATGTTTCTAATTAATATTATATTTAATTTCTTGTTATTGTTTTCATTCTTCTAAGATTATACTCCCATGATATATAGCAAAAGCTAGGATATACCTTCACAACTAGAAGAGGATATGTCACAATAGTAGCTCCAAGCTTAGCCAAAGCTCCAAGAAGAAATACCTTGTTACATTCGGTAAACTTAGTCCAACAATGTTCGAAACAATTAATAAAAAACATAACTGTGAATGACATCATTCACGTACCATTTTCCCTAGTGAATTTAAATGAGAAAAATACCTCCAATGCAGATACTCCATTGTTGCCCTTCTTACTTTGGCTACGTCTTCTTTTTAACTTCAGCAACATGGTTTCATAGAGCATGAACTGTATAGAAGGGTTGCTTACCTGAGATACAAAACAACCAATTCAGTAAAACTCCCATAGTGAGAAATGGATTCATTTCCAACGTACCATGATCAATGTCGGTAATACACCTTTCCAAAACCCCCAAACTCCGGCTTCACCGTAGACTTCTTGAATCTGGAAATATGAATTACATTACCATAATGGTATAATACACATAAAAGGAAGCACTACATGAAAGTTTATGATCTTAGTCAGATCGAAATTATTGCAAAATCTAAAAGATCATCTCAGTTCATGAGACACGAAGACAGACTTTAGTACTGCACTGAAACTCGCTAAATGATAGAGGAAAACCATTATAATTATGAAACAAAAAGTTTCAGATAATTTCTTTTAATTGGAGCAAGTATCAAACGAAATTTACCATACTAATCTAAAGTTCCAAACTATGGGAGCAGTTTGCCAGAAAGTTTCTTGCATATGGATAGCTTAACACAGAATAACAATCAGTTTACATAACTTCTCTAAATAGCTACCGAAGGCATCATCTGAGTTGTACTTATATAACAACAAAGTCTTATCTCACTAAGTGAGTTCAGCTACATGGATCAAACAACGCCATGTGATTGGTACTTATATAATAAGGATAAAAGATAAGAAGAGAGGCTATCCATAAAGATGGACTTTACCTACCACATCGCTAGTTCCATAAGCAAGAGGCTCAACTGTGGGAAGTAATGCTTGTTCAGTGGCATTTAACAACACATCACCAGGCGGAGTTCTGCTTGACTCTTTTCTGTGCGTCTACATGCAAAAATTATTTTTATTAGTTGTTTTGTGAGTTAGAAAGGAAGTAAAGAGACAAGAATAAAGGTTCATGAATCCTTCTATTTTCAATTAAACAAATTCTAAAATCAAAGAAAGAAACAGTATCCTTCTTACAGAAGTAAAATAGTATCATGTTTCAATTTGACATTCAGAGCTTAATCAGAACAAAAAAGAGAAAGGAAAAGGAAAGCAAAGAGAACAAGGAAAGGGGATGCAATGAGAAAAGTGAATGGAATTGACTATCGACTAGCGAATTACCTGCATGCGTGTAACAACTACCCATATGGGATTTGTCAATAGCACATTAACACACCTACAAGAGGAATGAATTGAGCAATTTGAGGCATTAGATAATCTGTTATTCCATTTGACCAATTTTCATAGGAGATCTTTTGGCAAAGTAAATTAAAATTACCCGGAGAAAGCAGCAACAATAAGTGAGGAGAACATCCCAACTGATCCATCGCCAATGCCTAGCCTTTTCTGTTCTAGTGCAGCCACTTCGGCTTTGTTCCTGAATATTTGATAGAAATAATAATAAACACCCTGTATCATAAAATTGTCGTCATAATTAAAAAATGGGGAAATCTAAATCAAAACATTGAACAGGTGTCCAGAAAATATATTGCTGGAAAATATTAACCACTTTTTATAGAAAAGAGTTACACTATAAATCATACAACATTAAACAAAGAAGTCTTTATCAAAGTATTATCTCAGAAGTGATTTAGGTGAATAAGAAACTAGCTTCTTGATATTTCCAAGTCATTCTCTCATTAAGCTTATTCAATTTCAACAAGAACAGTCTTCAAGCTTTACTTGAAACTCTTAACACTGGTAGCTATTGTAATAAAGTGTACATTGCGATGATGTCATTAAAACTTCGATACACAAATCAGAAACAAGTGATGTACAGTTATAGTTTTCCCACTGCTTCAACATTAAAATATAAGATCACAAAGTTATGAAGAAGCTTCTGGCGCAAAGTGCAGCATTCACAAACCTGAGATGCAGCTGTACCCACTAGAGATGGCATCAAACCTCCATACAACCGCTCCCACCCCTCATGTTTCACAACCTACAATATTTTTCAATAACTATTATCACTTATAATTAAAATATGAATTAAAAAATTAAAAAGAAATTAAATTTTGATACATGGTTACTGTACTAAAATGTTTTAAACTACCAAAAATCATGTGCATTTCTTTCTTTCCCGTGCCATTCAAGGTAATTGTGGTAAGAATCAAAGACTTGGTCATACATTACTAGATGACTGCAAAATTTATTGTCATAATATCAAACAAGTTTATCTTTATCATATTCACGTGTTCACCTAAAATCCTAGAGCTTATAACATTAAACTGTAAAACTCAACTCTAGAAATTTGATAACCTCAAATTTAAATCCAAAATATAAAGAACTTAAGAGTTATAAAACGACATAAGTACATAGCATTAAGCTTAGATCACATCTTTATTTCATTCCAAAACCCAACAAACAGTTTGGACTTTTCTTACATCAATAACCAAAACAAACAAAATTCAGCTAGCCAATCACAGGATCCCTGATTCAAAAAACAATAAGAAAAAGAACCTGGCACATTTGCTGGAGGGTTCCTATGCTTTTGGTCTTATCCTTCTTCGGATCACGCTCTGTTTGCTGACGAGTGTTTACCTGCGTATACAGATCACCATATAAGAAGTTAAAAATTTCCAATTTTTTTAACAAAATGGAACACCCAATTGAGAAAAGAGTGAAAATTTGTTGGAAGGAAGTTGGTACAGTTTGAAGAGGGTATGTGATGAGCTGAGCTATGATCCCTCCACCAGCACCAGCCAAGCCATTGATCAAAGCTTCAGACATGTTTGGGTGAAGAGAGAAAGATGAAATTCGAGAGAGAGTGGGAGAAGCAAGAAACTGCGCCTACCAGTGCATTTGTTTTTGTGACGGTGGGGTTTTTCAAAGTTTGCACATGATCGATTTTGTTTCACTGTCAACGTTGCGTTTGGGAAAGGGAAATGACGTTGTTGTTAAGAGGGACTATGTGTATGGACTATTATGCCCTTGGTTGAGGGGGAATATGCCACTGCTATTCGCCTTGGTATGCTCATAGATAAAAGGGTACCACAGGGAAGATTGCCGTTTCCATACCTCTCTTCTTGGAGGGTGTGTTAGAACATATTAGGGATAGATCATAGGTATATACCATACCAGTTCTACAGTGTTTATTATTATTTATTGTTGAATTTTTGCAGAGTTTATTTTTTGTATTATATTTTAAATATTTAAAATTTATTTATTTTTATATATTTAAATTAAATATTAATTATTTAACTTTTTTTTAAGTATCATCATACATTAACGTTTAGACATTATAACAAATACCTAATTTTATATTGTTCAGTAGGAATTAGACTTTTAACATGAGAAGGAGGTGGAATAGCGTATGAGATAAAGCTCATTGGCTGACTTTATCTGTCCTTTAACCATATCGAAACGCATAAACACTTATACATGTTTAATTAGGTTGTGGTAGGTTGCTGTTTATTTTTAACGGAGATATAAATTCAAATAATTCAATTATACATGTTTATTATTTATTTAGTGAGGAGATATGAGTTTTAAAAAGATACGTTAATATAAAACGCTATATACAAAACATATATATTTAGTGTCGATTATGTTAAGTGTATACCAATATCAGTTATTAAAATTAATTATTAGTATAAAATATATATTGTAATATAAATACACTATAAAAATAAATTAAACCACACGTGTATTTATACACAAATATATTGGTGCATAGATTTATTATTTATATATAAATAATTGATTTTAGTGATTAATTTTAATATACAAATAATATTTTTAATTTAATTTTTATCAAAAAGTTGGAACATAAATATTATTAGATACAGATATATACAGATTTTTAATATCAAAACGAACTATATATATTTTTACATGTATATGTCTTCTTGTTTTGAGACAATACAGAAAACATGGATTTAAAATTATAAAATATATTTTCAACACTCAACTCGGTACTTAAACCATCTCCAGTAGGGAATCCATCCCAATTTCTGTTTATGGCCCACCTGTCTTAAAAAGTAACTTCACATCAGTTTTTGCGTCATAAACAGTAAATAGGAACTCAAAACATCTCTATCTTCTCCATTAGAAGGAACTAACTTTAGTCCCTGTTGTAGTCCTACTTAATTAATTAATTAAAATACTTGAAATTAATGTAATTAATTTTTTTTAATAATGTAATTTAAAATTTTAAATTTAAAAATAATTCACTATTAAAAGATATTAATATTAAATAAATTTATATATAACAATAATAAAAAATATATAATTCGAGATTAAACTTGAGAGTTTGAGGTTTGAGATTGTTGGGTATTTAAAGTTTGAAAAATTTTTGTAAATAATTGAAAAAAGAATTGAGTTGATTTTGATATATTTTTTCGTACAAAATCTAATATGAACTTTGATTTTCGTAAATTTGAAAGAAGATGAAAAAGAGTAGAAAAAAGTGTGAGAATAGAAGTGTATGTAAGTAGTATATATAGAGTAATAAAATATTAATTTATTAATAGTAACGATAACATAGTAACAACTAGTTTTCAACGGCTAATTTTGTAATGCCTAGTTTTACACCTGCTAATTTTAATAATGTGGTTAGTATTTTAAATTTCAAAAATAAAAATAACTAACTCAACAAAAAAATATTTTATAAAGTATAAAAATTAAATTTATTTTTTGATGTAAGTAAATTTAATTAATTATAATTTAATATAATAATATAAATAATATTTAATATTAATTATAATATAAATCATTAATTAAATAAAAATTTAATTATTTAATCTAATTAATTATTATTTAAATAATTAATATAAATTATTAATTAAATAAAAATATAATTATTTAATATAATTTTTATTATAATTATTACTAATTTAATTATTATTTAATTATTTAATATAATTATTTAATTATTTTAGATTTTATATTATTTAACTAATTAATATTTTATATAATTATTTTTTTTTAAATATGGAGTCCCCATTTAGAGGGACTCCTCTTCCTCGAAACTGGTGCAGGAACTCAACTTGTTCCTTCTCCAACGCTTAAATTCTTGTTTCTCTCTGACACTACAGTAGAGGGGTTCCAAATTTTCTCCCATTGGAGATGCTCTTATATATAATGTATTTGAAAACGAGGCTTTATAAACAGTGACGGATCTAAAAAATTTTATCAGCGGGGTAGGCTCATGGACGCTCGCAGTGACCGATCCAGAAAATTTTATCAGTGGGAGTAAAATATATATAGTATAATAATAATTTTATAATTATACTATAGTATTATAAAATATGATTATTTCTCAAATTATTTAACTAATAAATTAAAACAATAAAATAATTTATAATAGTAAATAATTTAAAATTTCATTCTTCTGGATTTCATATTTTAAGTCAATACAATCAAATGTTTCTCTTTTTATATATGTCACTAAATAATCATTTAAAAATTCATCTCCCATACGATTGCGAAGTCGACTCTTTATGATGTTCATAGCAGAAAAAGTTTTTTCAACTGATGCAGTTGCTACAGGCAAAACTAAAGCTAACTTCAAAAGAAGAAACACTAATGGATAAATAATATTTTTTCGAGTCTCAACCAATTTTTGAGAAAGAGCACCAATCCCATTTAAGTTTGAGAATTGATCATCAAAACGCACATCTAATATGAAATTCTCAAGTTGACTATCAAGTGCCAAAAGTTGAGTAGAAGAAAATTCTAATGGATAGAATTGAGCTAACTGGATCAACTTCTCCTTATCAAATGTAAGAAATGAGTGTCTTGGATTCAGACAAGCTATACAAAAAAGCAATTCAGTATTCACCTCTGTAAAACGATTGTTAAGTTCTTGAAGTTGTCTATCAACTACTTGATAGAATATCTCAACTTAAAAATGATGCAAATTTGAGATCTTTTGAGTTTTGCGTCTTAATCTTTCTTGTGACACAAATATATCATCCATTTTTGGAACGGTAATATTATGTTTGTCACAAAATAATGAGACTTCATCAAGTAAAAGAGACCAACTATCATCTCTTATAGTTCGCAACCGTTGCTTAGACACTTTAACCAATGCCATAGCATTTACAATGTCTTGATCATTCCTTTGTAATGCTTGAGATAATTCATTAGTAACTCCCAAGATATTTTTCATCAAATGCAAGTTAAAAATGAATTCAAAGGATTGAATGACATTTAATAAATGACATGCTTCAGCTCTTTGTTCTGAATTATTTTCATTTTCCTCAACATATTCAAGAACATTGACCACGGAAGGAAACAAAGAAATTAATCGAAGTATAGTTCCATAGTGTGAACCGCATCTAATATCTCTAGCTCTTTTCAAAGCTATTTCTTGATTCAAACCACGTCCACTAGAAATTTCTCCACTTTGTAATGCTTCAATTGTCTTAGTCATTTGACTATCACAAAACATATCTCTTCGTTTACACGAAACTTTAACAACATTACACAAATTGGTTAACAAATTTTTATAAACCTAAATTAATTAATTAATAAAATTAATTTACAATTCTTATTGAGAAGTTCAGTATAAAAATATAAATAAAAAATTGATCCATTAACAACAGCAGCAAGCTAGCAACTAATAATATCCCAAATTTCTAATTCAAAATAACTCCGTACACAAAAATAATTAACAAACAAATTAATAAAACTAAAGTATCAATTACATCAGAACAAATTCAATCACAAATTCACAATTTCTAAACCAACTATATCAAATTATCATTTATCAAACAATAAAACTAAGTGAATTAAGTATATGAACTATGTGCTAACTATTGATTATTATTCAGTCACATAAAAATATAATACTCCAACAAAACTTGAATCTCAATTAACATAATGAATTTGGTTAGTTGCTCATAATTTCTTGTTTCAACTTAACAAGAAAACCAACAGTCCAACACAATACCACCTGGTCTAAGACCTATTGATTCTTAACTATTGATTCTTATTCAATCACAAACCATTCCTTTATTCTAAATCCCCATTTGGCCATTCCCCACCCCAAAAGCTTATTTATTTATAATATACATATCACATATGCTATAATTAATTGATTATAGGATAGACTTGAAAATTTTTTGTTGTTTATCACTCTTGATAAGTTGATAGGTTGATTTGGGTTTTCAATCAAGTACCAAGAGTCAAACTAAACTCCAGGAAGATGACCCAGTAGGCAGTAGCAGTGTGGCGCCAGCGACAACAGAGAAGAGGATTGTAGAATAAAAAAGAAGAACTAATCAACCAGAACTCCAGAAGTCCAGAAGAAATTGATGTTTGTTGAAGAAGAAGGCAGAACTGCAGAATCAGATGCCGAATTGCTGAGTGCCAAAGGAAGGAACGCAGCGGCAGATCCACACAAATCATAAGCAGTGACGAAAAAGAAGGTAGAACCTGAGAAGTGAGAACCACTAGACGCAGCGTGGCGGTGATGCAAGGAGAAACCGACGGAGGACGGAGCCACGCGGGAGAATTGCGGCGATACAAGGAGTCACGGAGTCGCGGGGAGCAAAAACGCGGAGTGACAGGGAGCTAGTGATACTGCCACACAGCCCACACTGGCGGAGCCACGGAGCGGCAGAAATGCAGAGTAGCGTCGTAGCGGTCTGGCGGTAATAATTCTGGGGCTTGGAGGTTGGAGGGCAGAGGCTGGAGTAGTTAGGAATTTGGAGAGAAAGGGAAAAGAAGAACAGTTTAGGGATTTGGGGCTTTGGGCTGGGGCTGGGGGCAAAAGTAATTATATAATGGAGGCAATCTTGACATTTCACTAAGAACTACTCTCTATTATTTGAAATTTGACTGGGAGCAGTTGCCCCCACTGGCTTATGCATAAATCTGTCCCTGTTTACAAATGAGATTTATTATACATACAAATTTTTTTGGCATATAAGTTTATATAAGTTAATTTTAATTAAAAAAATTCATTTTTATAACGTGCGCGTAAAATCATAATGTTCCTCCTCCAACGTTTGTATTCCGTATTCCTTCTCCTCCTCTTTCTTCTCTTTCTTATTTTCATTCTTCCTCCTTTTTCTTCGCATTCCTTTTTTTTTCGCGTGTTTCATCCTCTTCGTCGTTCTTTTTATTGCTACTGTTGTTGCTACACTTTTTTCCTCCTCCTCTTTCTATTGATTTTGTAATACTATGTATTTTTTTAGAAGGTAAAACAAAAAAGAAAAAAAAAGAATAAAAAGCAGTAGAAGATGAGGAGAAGAAAGGGGAAGAATTTTGAATTATGCAGAATTTATCAGTACAAATTCACCGAAAATTCTTAAATAATACACTTAAATGTCTTAATTTTATCCCAAAATTTGCTACAACTATACAAAATGTTTTCTCTAATGCTGCATTTTTTCTTCTTTTTTTCCTTATTTCTTTCTTTCTTTTAGTTGAATGAATGTAGGTTCATCCTCTTCCAAGTAATTTTGCAGCATTTCGTGTTTCTTCTTCTTCTTCTTTGTTTGATATCTTTTGTTTTTATTCTTGTTAAGAAAGTGTAAAACAAGCAGAAACTTGATAAGGTAAAACAAGAAATCAAAGATGAATAAAAAAAGAAGACGGTGATGATGATTAAAAAAAAAGAAAAGGAAGCAGAAGATGAGGAGGAGAAAGAGGAAGAGTTTTGAATTACGCAGAATTTATCAGTACAAATCCACCGAAAATTCTTAAACAATACACCTAAATGTCCTAGTTTTATCCTGAAATTTGCTGTAAATACACAAAAATATTTCTCTCTAATGCTGCATTTTTTTTCTTCTTTTTTTTCTTATTTCTTTATTTCTTTTAGTTGAATGGATGTAGGTTCATCATCTTTTAAGTAATTTTGCAGTATTATGTGTTTCTTCTTCTTCTTTGTTTATTTTTTTTGTTTTTATTCTTGTCAAGAAAGAGTAAAACAAGAAGAAACTTGAGAAGGTAAAATAAGAAATAGAAGATGAATAAGAAAAAAGAAGAAGAAGATGGTGATGATGATGATAAAAAGAAAGAAGAATAAGTAGCAGAAGATGAGGAGAAAGAAGAGGAAGAGCTTTGAATTATGTAGAACTTATCAGTACAAATCCACCGAAAATTCTTAAACAATACACCTAAATATCTTAGTCTTATCCCGAAATTTGCTGCAAAATTTTTACGATAACGATAACAATAACGGCGATACGTATAAGAAGAAGACGACGATGTTATAACGATGATGATCATGATGACAATGATGATGGAGGAGAAGGAGGAAAAGGAAGAAAGAAAAAAAAGTCCAACGAGTTAAGAAAGAGGATGAGGAGGAGGTGGTGGTGTTGGTGAGCGACGATAATGAAAGAGAAAAATAACGAAAAAGAAGGAGAAGAAGAAAAAGAAGATGAAGTCTTAGGAGAAGAAGAAGAAGAAGGAAGTCTTAGGAGAAGAAGAAGAAGAAGAAAAACGTGCAAGACGTGTGAATGTAAATAACTTGTATATTTGTATGTATAAATAACTTGCATGTGAAAAATAATTATTTACAAATTGAAATTTATAAGAGAAAATAATAACTCATAGAATATGAACTAGAAATTAAAAAGAGCTCAATTTAGTTATGTTTTCAATTCTATGAAATTAGTATATACTAGTATTTTTATCCGTAATAATATTACGGGAATATAAATTTTTTAAAATTACGGTCCACTTTGTTTTGAAAGTATAGATTATACATGACACAAAAGATTTATAAAATCAAACTACTTTTATAAAAAAAAGTCGTAGGTTGATAAAAGTATTTGGCTAACAAGACCTTGATCTCTGTAGATAAAAAATCAAATAACAAAATTTTTAGTTATTATTTTTATATAAAAAAGTCTAATTTTTTATTTGAATTATATTATTTTGTTAATTTTATTTTTTGTAGAACGAAAAGGTAGAAAAAATAGAGAATGAAAGAAAAGAGAGATAAAGATAAATATGAAGAATGAGAGTGAGAGTGAGAGTTTGTTAATTTTGGAAGAAAAATTTTATTTTAATTGTAATAAAAAATATCGGATGACATATTTTGATTTGTCAAATTACTAATATAAAATATAAATTATATATAGAGTGAAAATAGCAGAGAGAAATAGAAAAATGGAGAGAAGTAGATGAGAGAATTTAGGAAAGGAGTTTATTAATTTTGGAGAAAAATATTTTCTCTCAATTTTAATAAGAGAGTGTCATGTGACACATTTGATTATTAAATTAGATAGTAATATATGACACATAATATATGTATTTTCAATTTCAATTTTAATATTTTAATTTTAATTTTAATACAATTAAAGAATGTCATGTTGTTCGTTGCACATTTTGATTGTCAAATTAGTAATTAGTCATTGATATTGATAATGATATCTAAAATAGATAGAGTGGTTGAATGAATGAGAGAGATAGAGAAAGGAAGAAAGAGGAGGGGAGAACTCTTTAATTTTGGAGGGAAATATTTTATTTCAATTGCAATGAGAGAGTGACATGTGGCACATTTTGGTTGTAAAATTAGTATGGAGGAGGAAAGAATTCTCCTTAATTTTGGAGGGAAAGATTTAATTTCAATTAAAATGAGGGAGTGACATATAACACATTTTGATTATAAAATTAGTAAGGAGTATAGGAGAATTTCTTAATTTTGGAGAAAAAAATTTGATTCAAATTGCAATGAGAAAGTGACATATGACACATTTTGGTTATAAAATTAGAAATATATAATAGATAAATGTAAAACTATAATTCAATTTTGGTATGCTACCCCAAACATAAAAACTGGAATTGAGGAGTTCAATTAGAAACTCCAGTTCCATACTTCAAACCAAACAATTGTTGGGAATAAATAGTATGATCACAATCTAATTAATTATGTGTCAAATAATTTATTATTGTTATTATATTAAAATATTAATATAATAAGGTCCTTGATTAAATTTAAAGATTTATTATTGTGATAGTGATTATAATAATGAGAGATAAATCTTTTATAATTTTATCTAAATTGTTCTTTCTTATAGGATTATTAAAAAGGACATTAATAATCCAAAAAAAATTAATGGTCTTCATTGGATGAAGATTAATAGATCTTATTTATTAAAGAGTAAAGTATTGTTTTTGTCTCCAACATTTGGGGTAAGTCTCAAAGTTATCCCTAACGTTTGAATCATCCTATTTAAGTTCCTAACGTTTCAAAATTGACTCAATGTTGTCTTGCCGTTAGGAATCTGTTAACGGAATTGACGGTGGGACAAAATTGAGACGATTTTAAAACGTTAGGGATTTAAATAAGACAAACACATTGGGGAAAGAACGATACATAGAAATAAATTTTAATTTTATCCTTCAATAATATCAATTTTTTACAGTACATAGTTATTCAATTATTTTTTAATCACATCTAAATAAAGCACACTTAATCACATTATTTTTATTCTAAATAAATTTATTTATTTTTTATAATTTTACTCTTAAAAATTTTTACTTATCATAAAATGTTTGTAGAATGACTAGTACATAAACTTGTGAAAAAAAAATGATACATATACAATAAAGTAATGTGATTTTAGTCATTTTACAAATATTTCATTATGAGTAAAAATTTTTAAGAGTAAAATTATAAAAAAAATAAATTTATTTAGAATCAAAATAATGTGATTAAGTGTAATTTACTTAAATGTGATTAAAAAATAATTGAATAACTATGTACCGTAAAAGATTGATATTAGTGAAGGATAAAATTAAAATTTATTTCTATGTATCATTTTTGTCCCCAATGTGTTTGTCCTATTTAAGTCCCTAACGTTTCAAAATCGTCTCAATTTTATCCCGCCGTCAATTCTGTTAATAGATTCCTAACGGCAGGACAACAATGAGTCAATTTTGAAACGTTAGGGAGTTAAATAGGATGATTCAAACGTTAGGGACAATTTTGAGACTTACCCCAAACGTTGGAGACAAAAATGATACTTTACTCTTTATTAAATTATATATATATGGTGCATATAGAGATATGACCATTGAACTGACTCACTTTGAGAATTCCTAATGGTTATAATTACCGCATATTTGTCAATAGGATATTTTCAAGATGAACATGGTGATAGAGTTTCCTTTGACCTACGACTGTCATAGTAATTAACAATGTATTTATTATACTTTGATTCCGGACACCTAATACCCTAAGGTGCTAGTTGTAAAATCCGGTCAAACCGTAATTAATTAAATAATGAATTAAATATGAGTGAATATAGTTAGAAAATTTAGCAATCGGAATTTGATATTTTAAGTATGATATTTGTATTCAGTGAATTTTTCTGAGTCGGAAAACATAGTTTTCTGCGTAAAAACGCGCACTGGAATTTTGATCGACAGTACCAGCTGAGATATGTCTGGTACTGCAGCTGGGAAAAATTGATTATAAGTAAATAAGGCTAAGAAATTAGGATTTATAATTAGTACAAGTAGAAATATTTAAAATGTGATTTAAAGCTCTAATTTTAAAGGTTTTGGCCCAAAGTTGGGCCAACGGACTAAACAAGTGAATTGGGCCTAAGTGGACCCAAGCCCAGCATATATAAGCCTTAACTTAAAGTCATTCAGCCACCACAACCCTCATTTAGTGTGGTTGCTGCTGAAATGAAAAGAGAGAGATGAGAAGAGAAAAACCCTAACTCTCTTTGATCTTCAAATCACCATAACATTCTCTCTGAAACTCCGATTGACGAGCCGTTTGCGATCACGCGTCGCTCTTTTTCTCCTCTTCGAGTCTATTTAAGTTTTGTAGTGAGTATTTAACTCTCCTCTTCCCAATTTTAATTTTCTTCTTATATTTCGAATTTGATTTGGATTTTGAGAAAATCTTATAATTTTGGTTGTTTAGGAGTGCTCTAGTATGAGCCATGGGTGATATTCATCATAAACTTCAGTGGGTTAAGGTAAAAAACTCTCCAACCCTTGTGATTTATCATTTTTATGAACCCTAGGTTGATGTATATATGTGAAATTGGTTATATTAGTGTATTTGGTGATTTTGGTGCACAATTGGGAGGGTGGTGTTGCTTGTGGAGTTTTGGTAAGGCTTGGAGCTAAGGGTTGGTGGAGACTTCCAAGAAGAAGCTCAATTAATTTAGCTACAAGAAGTATGGTTTAAGTTTCATTTAAGTACCGTGTGGTGTGATGAGAATTCCTAGGCTAGATGCTCCTAGGATTAAGTTTGGATTGTGTAAATAGTTGATACTAATATGCATAGTTGATATATAAGGTGAATTAATGACTGGGTTGAGAATTGTGTGAATTTGTATGTTTGGTGTGTTGAGAATTTGATGAATTGGATAATGAATATTACTTTGTGGAATATGCATTTAAATTGTGAATTTGGGCCAGAGGCTATGAATCTTGGGTCAGAGGCTGGAAAGAGGTAAGGAAGGTAAGTGATGTATGTATTGTGTGATGTCATATGAGATTGAATGGATATTGAATATTGAGTGTGTCAATAAATGGGAGGAATGTGGAATAATAAGAAATTAGGAATTTAGGAGTGGAAGGTGACGAAATTGAATTGATTTGTGTAGATGAGGTAAGTTTGGTTTTGGTTGAGTGTAATTATGTGAATGTGGTTGGGTTGTGGTCATTTGGATGAGTGAAAATGAATTTGGCTTGTGAACATTGGAAAAATTGGTGATTTCTATTTTTGGGTAAAAATTGATTTTTGACCAACTTTGGCGGTCTGTAACTCGATCCACGGAGTTTAGAATCCTTTAAAATTGGATTTTTATAAAAGTTTATTCAATGATCTTTTCAACGGTTTGGAAATGGTTGAAAAAGGAATTTTGTAGAAGAAGTTATGTGTGTTGGAAGTTTGGGGTTTAAAAATGTAATTCTGCAGGTTTTTAACTTAGTAAAATTTTTGGTAACATGTACCCCGATGCGCACGTGTCACTCACGATTTTTACTCTCTCACGCGTTCGCCTGGCCGATGCGTACGCGTCGCTGCACTAATGCGAATGTCCCTTAGAAAATCCAGAGAGTTGTGTAGGTACTGGGCTGGTTTTGTGCGAGGAACACAAAATGGACCCACGCGTACGTGTGGCTGACGCACACGCGTCACTCTACTTTTTCACCTTCCACGCGTACGCGTGGGCGACGCGTACGCGTGACCCTGTTTTCAGCAAAAGTTAATTTTTGAGTTTCTAAAGCCGAATTTCAGACTTCTAAACCTCCAATTTAACCCTTTAAGTCCTAAATTTGTATAGTATGTCTAGCAATGAGAAGAGGCTAGGAAATGTGATAACTTGTTGATGAAGAAAGGCTTGGAGTAATGAATTGTGATTGAGGGAGTGCAGAGATGATGGCTTGAAAATGAATGTGACGTGTGGCCCCGGGTAGTAGGCAGTGGCGTTGTCCACTTGCTCCGGGTACGAGACGGGAAAGGAGAATTATGATAAATGAGTTTAATTATGGAGTTTGGAATGAATGTTTGTCTGTGATACCTGGGTAGTAGCAAGGGTCGTGGTTTGTCTCACTTGCTCCGAGTCATTGTTTGAGAATTGGTAATAATGGAGTGTGATTATGAATGAATGTGTATTTGTGATACCTAGGTAGTAGCAAGGGTTGTGGTTCGTTCTGCTTGCTCCAGGTTAATGTTTGAGATTTGATAACAATGATGATTAATTGAGGAAGCTTTAACATGTGGCGAGTATGCCGGAGATGCATATATGATTAATGAACGAATGTGGCAAATGAATAATATAAGAACCGCAACTAATTAACCGCTTAATTAGTTAATTAGTGTTGACCAAAATAGAGTCCAAAAATTTAGAGTGAGAATTTGAAGATGTAAATATGATTTTTGGACTTAGTAGGTTTTTCTGAGTTAGAAAATGTATTTTCTGCGAAAAACCATGAAAAACCGTGAATTGGCAGTCAAACCGGTTGAACCGGTTCAAGTCTGCCCGGTACTGCGTGAGAAAAAGTGAAAACCGTCAAAAACCTTAGAAAAATATTAGAAGTCGAAAACTGGGCGTTAATTTTAAAGGTTTGGCCCGAAGTTGGGCCAAACGGGCTAAAAACGCTAACGAATTGGATCGGGCCCAAATTGGGCCCAAGCCCAACATATAAAAGGTTCATTAATAAAACCAATTAGCAACAACACTCAAACACAACACACTTGCATGCTGAAGAGAGAAGAAGAAAGGAACCCCATTATTACTATTCACCATCTTCTTCTCAAGCTCATATCTTGAGCTATAGAGCTCCGATCGTCGCACCGTTTGTGGCTACGCGTTCTTTGTAAAGAGCTCTACAAGACCCATATAAGAAACTGGGGAGGTAACCAAGAAATCTTTTTTGTTCTTCTCTCCAAAATTTTGAATCCTAGGGTTTTTGATTAAGTGAGATTTTGTGATTTTGGGTATTTAGATTCACTTTAATCCTTGCTTAGCATTGGGTTTTGGCTATCAAAACTGTTGGACAAGGTAAGAGGTATTGAATCCTATTGAGATTATGTTTATATTGAGCCCTAGGTTGATTTATGATGATTTATGTATATATAGCTTGAATAATTGTGATTTTGGGAGCTATTGGAACTTGTTGGTGCTTGTTGAAGTGGAATTGAAAGCTTGGATTGTGATTGAGAGCTTGCTTGTGCTCAATTTAGGGTTAAAGACATATTGGGAATGGCCAAGATATGGTTTCGGTTTCCTCTATGTAGTATATAATATTCATGGACACTTAGGCTAGTGACCTATAGGATAGGTTGGATTTATATGGTTGTTAATGATGGTTGATTGATGATGTATGTTGAATGGGTATTGTTATGTTGAGAAATATTGATGTTGAGATATGATATTTGATGACTTGAATGATTGTATATTGTGGATATTGATATAAAGCATGAATGAGTTTAATGATGGAAATTGATAGTGATAGAATGGTGAATGGTGAATGTGTTGGTGGGAAATTGTTTGTAAGTGTTATATGTTGATACTTGAGATTGAGAATGATGAAGTGTGATGGAGGATTGGTATCAATTGTGAACTGTGACCCAAGAGGGTAGATTGTGGTGAAAAATGGAGTTTGGAATGGCCTTATTTGATTTTGGTTGGTTTAAGTTGTGAAAATTGAGAAATTGGTTATTGGTGAACTTTTGGTAAAAGTTGATTTTTGGTGAATTTTGTTTGATCATAACTTATGCCTCAATTTTCAAAAATTGTTGAAATTTATTTAGTATTAAATTCCATTGAAAACTCTTCAAATCGATATAAAGTTTATAAAATTTGGACTTTTGTAGAGGGAGTTAAGATCATACAAAGATTAGTGTTGAAAATCTGAAATTTTGCAAAGTTACAGAATTTTATGATTTCTAGTATGTGCGCATGCACAACCCTGGGAAATTTTAAACCTGTGCGCACGCACAGGCAGGCAGAGGCTTTCTGTTTGGAGCGCTAGCACAGCTTGTGCGCGCACATACCCCATGAGGATTTACGATCTGTGCGTACGCACAGCCCTGTGCGCATGCATAAGTCGGGAAGGGCAGTCTGTTGAAGGCGCTAGCACAGCTTGTGCGAGTGAACAGAACTTGTGAATTTTTGTACCTGTGCGTACGCACACCTCTATGCGTACGCACACGTTTTAAAAATCTCCTAGACGTGCGCGCGCACACCCCTGTGTGTATGCACACGCCCTGTTTCTCAAATTTAAACTTTGTTTTCAACTATTTCACCTTCCCAACAAGATTGTAAGCATTTATGACACCATTTTAAGGCTTTTGAGTTTAATTTTGGGCATGAGAACATGGGAAATAACCTAAGGATTTAGTTGATGATTATTATAAAAAATTAGAAAATGGAGGCTTAGGTTTCGGGTGTACTGAGGATGTGTTTGACGGTATGTGAAGAATGATTGATATATGAGATGAGAATTGATGAACTGTTGAGTTCGAAATTGAAATGTGAATTGACAGTAGTTGAGATGAGTCAAGGACTCGGAATGGGAATGTTGATTTGACAGTGGTTGAGATGAGTCGAGGACTCGAATGTGCAATGATGATTCATTGACGTATTAAAAATATTTTCTGAAAAATCACTGAACTACTGTTTTAAATTGAGATTATGAGACGCTATGCGCCCGGCAAGGACGGCGGTTGGATCCCGCCTGTCGAGGTAGCGGCGGCGGCGTAAGGGCGGTGGTTCGTCCCGCTTGCGTTGAGATGTGAGGTCCGTGGCAAGAGTATCACGCTCGCATCCCTTCGGATCAATAGAGTGTTCAGGTACAAAATCCTGAACAGTGATCCAAGCACTATATCTCGGGGGTTCCCAATGATGATTCCGAAGGGGACATCTCCATGGAGATGTGTCGGTTGGCAGTTGAATCGACAATGTGATATCACAGCCAGTAGGACAGGCATTCATCATGTGCATTTTTTATCTGTTTGTTTGCTTTGCCGACTTGTAATTGTATGCCTAATTGAATAACATGCCTATTTGCTTACTTGAATTACTTGCCTTATATGCTTCTACTTGTATTTTACTTGCATTGTAATTAATTGTGATTTCTACTGGGATTGAGGAGGTTCGGAAGGCAGTGGCGATGGGATCGCATGGAGGATAGGTTGGTGAAGGCTGTGGGACAGCGATATTGGTTAGAATAGAAATCCCCTAAGATAGAGTACCCTGTTTATTTATATTAAGATTTATATAATTATGCTTATCTGTTTTAGTATGCCTTAAGATTGAAATCTTGTGGTGGATATGAAGTCTAGGATTGTCTTTGGCGTCCCGGGGTCTTATATCCTACATCACTGGGCACTGTTACCATACTAAGAACCTCCGGGTCTCATACCATATTTCTGTTCTGTTTTTCAGATGCAGGTCGCAACCCACCTTGGTGAGTTGCTTGGATGGTGACAGAAGCGAAGGATCCTATTACTCTTGGAATCTTTTTTATATATTTTGTTATATATCTCTCACTTTTGTATTTTGCTTTGCCTAAAGGCTTGTATTTGAGAGAGAAAAACTTGTATAAGCTGATTTTACTGTTTGGTTTCTCTATAGTCTGTATATAGCTAGCCGGCTTAAACTCCACGAGCCATGGCTAGATTTTTATGATATTATACTATTATCTTTTGTTATATTATATCTGTTTCTTGTGCTTTAAGTTAGAAGCTTTGTTAGTACGTTTTGCACTTTTTAAATCCTGTTTTTGAGCTACATCCTTCATCGGGCTTCTAGATTATATTAATTCTTTCTATATATATTATATGTATGAGCTTAGAACTGCCGTAACCTTTGATTAACCTTTGCTTTACGATGCGAGGTAAAGCTTAGGCTAATTAGGGTGTTACAAATAATGTTGAAAAATGTTGAATGTGAGTATGCTTGTGTTTTCTCTCTGGTTGTAGGGTGACAAGGCACTGATACCCTCTAATGGCGACAGGGCGCATATACCCTCTAATGGAAATAGGGCGCAGATACCCTCTAATGGTGACAGGGCACACGTTCCCTCTAATGATATTAATGCGCAACAGAGAGACTGTGCCCGGATTAGCTACCGGACACGTCGAGTTGGCTTGATAACCGACAGATGATATCATCAGCCATAGGGAAGGCATACATCATTTGCATATGTTTGAATTGTTTGGGTTTTCCTATTTGTTTTGGATTACTATATCATATATGCTATGTTACCTGATTATGTGCTACTTGTTTTACTTGCACCTTATTGTGCATTACTTGCCTGTATTGCTTGTGTTTGTATAACTGAGAGGTCCCTCATACTGGTGTCGGTTGACGCTGAGAGCTGTTCTTGATGAGATGGGTGATGATGTAATTGAATAATGATGATGATTATTGAATGAGGTAATTGAGTTCCCTGGGTAGATGCAGTGAAGTGATTTCATTTGCTCCAGGTGAGGATATGAGGTATTGATACAGAATTGTTGAGACATAATAGCTAGTGATGGTTTCGTTTGTGATTCTAATTTTGATTTATTGGATGGCGAGAAAGTTGGGAAACATAAAAAATATGAATTAGATTTTAGCATTCCCCTATGACAATTGCCTATTTATGATTTAGCGAGAATCTAGGATGAATATTGGGTGAAAGGAAGTTTAGGATGCTTAGTGAGTTTTTATTACAATGCATTGTATTTATTTGGCACTTTTACCATACTAGGAACCCATGGGTCGGGGGTTCTCATTCCGTATATATCTCTTATTTTTCAGATACAGGTCCAGGTGCTCAGAAGTGAGCTGTGGTTCATCTGAGAGATGGCGAAGATCTTTATATTCTCTACTTTATATTTGCTTAGAATCTCTCCACCTTTATTTGAAAAGCTTTATTATGTATTGAACTCTTCTGAACTTGCCTATAGAGGCTCTTATGTTTCTTTTGGGAGAGATTAGGAGATACTGTTGTCAACTATTTTCATACTGTACCCTAGCCGGCCTAAACTTAGCCGGCCTAATACTACCTATTTACTTATATTGTATATCTATATATTGTCCTTCTCTTATTCTCCTTTATGCCCTTGTCTATATATCGCTTTCGACTTCACGCTTTATCTTTTAGTTGTCGATGTGTGAGTAATACGACTTTGCAATTTTAATTTTTACTCTTTTCAGACTTCTCGATTAATACTCCTTTCAATTATACTTATATTTATGTATTAAAAATCCACCTTGAGAGTCGTACCACCTTATTATCATTGACTTATAATTCGAGCATAAGGATATGAATATTAGGGTGTTACACTAGTTGAATGGATATTGGGTATGATTTAAGTACTTGTAGAATTAATGATTAGTCAATAAGGAATCCGTCAACTCTCGATAAAGAGTTTGAGCTCTATGATTATAATGACTGAGATGAATAAAACCATGGCCAATGAATAAATGAAGAAATGAGTTTGTTAAGTCATTCACAGTTCATTATAATAATGGTAACAAGTTAGAGTTTGACAATTAAACCATATTCTAAGGATTAACTAAGAGTTGAAAAGATGGAAGGAACTATACTTTGTTTTTCTCAGGTTCTTAGTAAAAATATTACTTCATACTATCGGGTCGTTAAGGAGTATTGCTAGACGCCAACCTTGATTAGTAAATTTAGTATGACTAATTTACTATCCGCTTAGTATTGAACCTATGGGGTCACACACTAATGTGTTCTAATCTTTGTTGTAGAATTATTTAATTATTATTTTGATTTGATCAAATAAATAATTATATTAATTTAAGTAGAATATTATTGTATTCTTTGTTAGCACCAAGAATATAATAATAGTATGATAATTGAGAATATTAAATGAGATTTGAGAATAATTAATTATTCTATTTTCTAAACTTGAATTCTAAATTTGGATGAGATCTAACTTATTTTGTTTCAAATTGAGTTATGATATTATTCATAAATTTAAAAAATTCAAATTTAAAATAACAAGATATGATTTGAATTTGAATTGAGATTCAAATTTAAAATCAATAACAAATCTCATACTATATATATGTATGCCAAGAGCAGAGAAAAAAGACGAGAATAAAATAAAAAGAGTTTTATTCCTTTACTTCTACACACATAAACGTATGTGAGTCTAATTCTTGGAGAAGAATTTTATGGCATGCAAAGAATTACAAGAGGTTTTTCAATTTAGATTAGATGTTCATTGGTCAAGGAGTTGACCGCAAATGTTGATTTCGGTGTAAATACGCATAGCGTCTTCGTACCATCAAAGGAGAAAGTGATTTTTACTAGCGTACACAGATATTTAGATTTGATCTATATATTATTTATTATTGGAATAAAGTTTAAACACAAAATAAATCTTTAGAATTACTTTATTTTCTTCTGCTGGATGTGTTATAAACACATAATAATCTTACAACAATCACTTGAAATGACAATGTTTAAAATTAAAATTTGTTCCCAGTCAAATATTTCATTAATACAATGTATATCTTTTCTGGTATTTTATCATAATGGTATCTTTATTTTTGTATTTATGAATTTGCATTTTATATTGAACTTTACTATCTAAAGGAAGGAACAATTTAAGATTGTTGTGCAAAATTTGCCTTTAAATATTTTAGATACTTTTTCTTAATTTTACTACATGATCACTTAAATACGTTAAATTGATTTACATGATCATTTAAATACGTTAAATCTCTAATCAATTTTTTAGAAAAATGACACAATTTTTTTCCTCTCCTCTTTAAAGTCTCATTGTTCTGGTACACCAATGTATATATAGCAATGATATAAGTGAGTGTGTGTAACTAACTTAACAACATTCAACTAATTAACTGATGCAACTAACTGCTAACTGACCAACTAACTTAATTAACATTGTGGTTAACTAAGGGTGTTTTTGGCAAACACGTTGGGAAAGAGAGAAGCGCGTTTGAGCATTTTAAAAGTTTCACTTTTTTGTTTGGTAATTTTTGTCTTTCTGAACGCAGAAATGATTTTGCCCTTGAACGCAAGTTCAGAAGAAGCTAAAATTTGTAGCTTATGCGTTTCACGTTTATAGTTACTAATTATCCTTAGAAAATTAGGTGAAAATTTTATTTTTCTTAATCAATTCTACCATTCATTTTCTTCTATAAAAAGAATACCAGTAACTATCCTTCACAGTAGTTCTTTTGTAGTTCTTCCTACTTCTTCATGGTTCTTTGTTCCAACTATTTTTTTTCTATCAAAATCGTTCAGATTTGTTTCAATTACTAACAAATTGAATATTTTAATTTTTCATTATTTTTAGTACTCATTTTTATATTTTAATTTTTATGTTTTTTATTGTATTTTTTATTATATTTTTTATTTATATGATAAATATTTTTATATTATTTGTGTAGTGTTCTGATTTCTCATGTTATGTTTTTATGAGTTTTTTTTTTATCATTTACTATACTATTTTTTTATATGTATATTTTTTATAAAATCTTTTTTTAATTTTTGTTTCGCTTTGTTCATATAATTTTTTATTTATTTTATTGTATTTCTTTTATTCATATGACAAATGTTGTTGACTTTTTTTATGATATTTTTATTATTTTTTGTTTATATAAATTCTTTTATTTTATTCTTTCCTGTATTGTATTTATGTTATGTATGAAATTCTTTATTTTTTTATTTGATTTTATTGTATTTTTTTGTTCATATGATATATGTTATTGGTTTTATGAAATTTTTATTATTTTCTATCTGTATGATTTTTTTTCTATTCTTTGATGTACTCTATTTTTGTTTTGTATTGATTTTTTTTATTTTTTTCTGACTTTGTAAAATTTGTAATTGTAATTATGATATACTACATTTATTATCAAAATTTTGTATAATATAATCCTATAAAATATAAAAAAAGGACAAAATAAATAAAAAAATTAATTATAAGTAATAATAGAGCCATAAATAATAAAAATTTATAGTCTAAAATAATACTAAATTAAAGAATACTGATA
>NC_029791.2:10782762-10806826 GCF_000816755.2 Arachis ipaensis | reverse complement strand
CATGTATATAAAAAAATTTAAATTGATGTCTCTTTTAGTAATTTTTCATCTAAAAATAATTTTAAGTAGTATAATCTAAACAATATTTATTTTATTATAATCAATTTTGATATAAAAATTGCCAAATATAAATCACATCAACCCAAATTTACTTTTCATCAAAATTAATTTTATAAAATCAATTTTATGCAAACTCTTTTTTTATAAACTGAAATCCAAACACATACTAAATCTACGCGTAACTTAGTAGTGATCTAATAGAGTTTGGTATGGAAAAGGAGAAATAAAAGAGGGCACAAGAAGAAATCATTAGCTCCAATAAAATTGGGAATCTATTGGAGAAAGAGAGTGAGAGAGGCATAGAAGAATTTTCCAAATGGGGTTGAGAATTGTGAGGATAGTATATTAAAAAATAAGAGCCCATTTTAGTTGTTTTTCAATTATATGAAATTAGTATTATATGCATAATTATAACTCAATTTTCGTTTGCTACCCGAAACACAAAATAAGAGCCCATTTTAGTTATTTATTTTTTATTAGTATCATAATTATATACTCAATATTTAGTTGATTAGATTGATGAAGGGAATTAAATGTGGGATGGTTAAGAGTGACGAAACTAGATAATTACTTTTTTGCCAATGAGTGAGAGAGAGCGTGGGAGAGTAGGGTGGGGAAACACCGGGCAGGGTAGGTGTAGGCGTTCTTCAAGGCTGGAGAGGGACTCCAGAGTCTGAAATCGTGAGGAGTACGTCCAGCTAGAACGGGATTCGTTCAGCATCTTTGTGGACAGATTACTATGTGACATTTCGAAGCGGGAGTTATTTAAACTGTTTGCTTGGACGGGAAGGATCAACAACATTTACCTTTCACGGAAGATGAGAAGTGGAATGGTTTACCTCTTCACGTTCATACGGTATACTATGAAGGGCGGCACTCTGAAAGCAATCGCAGAGATGAATCGTATGCGATTAAGGGGGTCGGAGATTTTAGTAGGGGAGGCTAAGTACAGGAGAGATGACTCTAAGGGAGGGAGAGGAACGACTGCGGTGGTGAATGTGGGAGGGATTCAGCAGCAGCAGTCGGGGTTCAAGGCTGATGGAAGGGGCGGCGCAGGGGAGATCATGCCACCTGAAGCCAGGGATCATGGGAAAGGACTGACATGTTTGGGCACGTCAACACCAACTCGTGAGGAGGGCCAGATGGGAGTGGGAGTGGGGGTGAAGGGCCTGGAGGTACCAGTAGCGAAGGATAATTTAGTCTGGCTACGGAGGAGTGTTATTGGAAGCGCTATGAGGGTAATTGACTTTCGGTGCTTGAACGAATTCGCCCGGAGGGTTTGGCTGTACGTTGTTCAAATTTGTGACTTGGGGAGGTACAAAGCCATGCTGGTTTTTGATCGCACCAAGAGGGCGGAGGAGGCGTTGGCGGGAGACGAGGGTGACCTCCGACAGTTCTTTCATAGGGTGTGCCGCTGGCATGAGCATGAACGGTGTGATAAGAGAAGAGTGTGGGTTACATGTTATGGGATCCTGCTGCATGCATGGACGGAGGCTACGTTCCATGTGATTGGTGCCCAGTGGGGTGAGGTGGTGGGTTGTGATGCTGGAACAAGTTCAGCTACGTCGTTCCGGGTTGGACGTGTGCTGATCGATACATGGAGGTTTGATACTATTTCTGAAAGGCTCCGACTAACTGTAGGGTCGGCTGGCTTCGAAGTGTTTGCTACAGAGGTGGGCAATGATGCGTATGGCTCCTCGGGGTGCACGAGTCATGATGTGGTCGATCGGAAGGATGATAACTGTGACAGTAAGGTTGGCCGTCCTCGAAGTCCTATGCAGCTGGGGGGGTGGGATACGACGGCTGAGATGGCGGCCTTGCCGAATAGGGTGGAAGAGAGGCAGGGGATAAAGTTGTAATTAGTCCTGAGATTTTGAACGAATGGAGTAACGATTTTTTGAATTCAAAACCAGCAACGGTAAGGATTGCGGATTGTTCTCCCAGAAAGGAAAGGGCTGATTGTGTAGGAGATACGTCAGACAGAACTCAATCCTGGGAATATAATAGGGATAGAGTGCTAGCTGTGGGCGAGATCACAAGCAAGGTTCGGGTGGGAGTGAGGGCTAATAAGGCTGGGGACATGTGGAGTGGATCCGGGGCCCAAGTTGGGGTTCCTAAGACAAGTGAAGATAGATTGGGCCAAAACACCAAAGGCCCACATACTGAGACTCACACTGGGTTGGGATTGGGTCTCAATAACAGGTCTGCAGCGGAGTGGGCTGGGGGCAACGAGGAAGGGAGCTCTCGGTCGGGTCGGACTGGGAAAAGTGCCGCTCAGGAGAGGTGCTGCGTTGATAGGGTGGGAGGCCATGGCGGCGCAGGAGTGCTCCTCGTGAGGAGAAGGCAGGAGGCCTGTGGCTCCCTCGGATTGGAGAATGCGACGCACCCATAGGGAGCGGTGGGCTACCCCGCGATGTCCCCCATGACGCTGGACGGTAATGGAGCGCTGGCGGCTGATGGCGACGGAGGCCAAGCGTCGTCGAAGACCCGTGCTGGGGTGGTGGCGTCAGGCTGGGGTCGTTGGGACTGCTACTGTGCAGTTCGGACAAGAGGAATCTGAAGCTGTGCAGTATGATGAGGAAGATGATATAATGGCAATACTTCAGGCACAGAACGAGGCAATTGCGCAGAAGAAAAAACAGGCTAGGCAGAAGGAGAAAGCAAGACGGAGTCGGCTAAAAAATCGGAAAAGGTGTGTATAAGTGCTTTAAAATAATTTTTAGTTCCTGAAATATTAGGGGGTTGGCGGGAGTTGGTAAACTGAGTATGGTAAAGAACTTTCGGAGAAAATTTAAATTGAATATGCTAGGCCTGATAGAGACAAAGAAAGAGGTTGTGACAAACTTTGATGTGCTGCAACTGTGGGGTAATGGGGCGGTTAAATGGGAGTTCGTGGGGTCGGTTGGCGCTGCAGGTGGTCTGTTATTGATGTGGGATGAAACAGTATTTAAGATGAACAATTCCTATAAAGGAGATTGTTGGTTGTGTGTGGAGGGTGTGTTACTAAAAAACAATTTCTCTTGTACTTTTTGCCTAGTTTATGGCCTGCATAATAGGGCGGAGAAGCTTGTTATGTGGGAAGAGCTGAGCTTCTTATTTGGGTTATGTCAAGTCTCGCTTTGCTACTTGGGGGATTTTAACGAGATAACTCATATGGAAGAGAGAAGGGGAGCTACTTCTTTGACGGTGTCTGCAGCTGAGTTTAAATCCTGGATCCAAGATATGGAGCTAGTGGACTTAGCAATCTCTGATCGCTTGTTCATCTGGTTCAGAGGGCAATCATGCAGTCGAATTGATAGGGTCTTGGTTAGCTTGGAGTGGTTAGAAGTGTTTCCTGAAACAAGGCTACGAGGTGGACCTAGAGGGCTATCTGACCATTGTCCATTGATTATGGAGGTCTCCCGGATTAGAGGGAGGCCTAGACCTTTTCATAGTTTGGACCCCTGATTTACTCATGATGGGTTCTTGAGGATGGTAAAAGAGGAATGTAGGAGTTTAGGGGAGGTACAGTTTATGGACAAGTTAAAGGCTTTGGCAATGCCACTGGGTAGATGGCATAAAGAGCACTTTGGGGGCATAGACACAAGGATCACACAGTTTGAAGATGAAATAAAGAAAATGGATGACATGGTTGGTACTGGAGTGGCTGATGGGACTATTGAAGCAAGGAGAAAGGCGCTTGTGAGCTTCTGTAGAAGGTGGTATATAAGAAAGGAGCTACATTGGAAGCAGATGTCAAGATCTCAGCATGTGAAGGAGATGGACAAAAATACCCGCTATTTTCACAATTTAGCCTCAGCGCGAAGAAGGTCCAATCAGATTGATCCCTTACTGGTAAATGGGAGGTTGGTCAGGAATCAAGCAAGAATCAAGATTGCTATCCGAGACTTCTATAAGGAGCTATACCACCAGGAGCCTTTGCCGATTATTGGGTTCAGGGATGGGTTGGTAAAGCAAATTCTTCCGGAAGAGGCAACAGAGGTAGAGCTGATGCCAACTACTGAAGAAATAAAGGAGGCAGTTTGGGATTGTGAGTCAACAAAGGCACCAGGCAGTGATGGGTATAATATGAATTTTATAAAGAAGTGTTGGGAAGAATTAGGTGGAGAGTTCCTGGCGCTGTGAAAGGGTTCTTCTAGTCAGCAAAGCTTCCTAGCGAATCGAACGTCACTTGGGTAGCGCTGGCGCCAAAGTTTACTGGAGCCAAAGAAATAAAGGATCTTCGGCGGATTAGTATGGTGGGTTGTGTCTATAAGGTCATTTCTAAGGTTTTGGTTTGGAGGATGCGGCGGGTAATGCCGGGTCTGGTAGGAGAGACTCAGAGCGCTTTGGTGAAGGGTAGAAAAATACACGATGGGACTTTGATCACCTGTGAAACCGTGCATTGGCTGAAGGCATAGAAAAAGAACTCCGCGATAATAAAGCTAGATTTCCAAAAGGCTTATGATAGAGTCAAGTGGGGCTTTGTGGATATTGTTTTACAGAAGATGGGTTTTGGTCAGAGATTGAGAGGCTGGATTAAGGAGTGTGTCTGCTCTACTTCTATGTCGGTACTTGTCAATGGATCACCTTCGAAGCCGTTCAAAATGGAAAGGGATTTGCGATAAGGAGACCCGCTATCTCCATTCCTGTTTGTTCTAGTTGTTGATGTTCTTCATAGGATGATTGGAGAGGCAGTCAGGAACGGCCGTATCTATCCACTACTGGTTGGTAAGGATAACATTGAGCTATCTCACTTGCAGTTTGTGGATGATACTATTCTCTTCTGCCCACCTGATGAGGAGACCATCAGAAATTATCAGCGATTGCTTCGGTGCTTTGAACTGATGTCTGCATTGAGAATCAATTTTCAGAAGTCTAACATCATTCCGGTAAATTGTGATAGGCTGTGGACCCGTAGAATGTGTCTATTATTGGGTTATACGGAGGCTTCATTACCAATTAGATATCTGGGCATTCCCCTGGGAGCAAATCTGAGACTGGTTAGGACATGGAAACCAGTGATTGACAAGGTCGAAGAAAAGCTGAGCTTATAAAAAGTTAAGACCCTCAACAAAGCAGGCAAGCTGGTCCTCATTAAGTCGATTCTAAGTAGCCTACCTATTTACTACCTCAGCTTGTACAGGATGCCGAAGACAGTGGCAGAGAAGTTGATTTCATTACAACGCCAGTTCTTGTGGAGTACGGAGGAGGGGAGGCAAGGATTACCACTCGTGAAGTGGAAAGTAGTAATGACTCCAAAGAAGGCAGGCGGATTGGGAGTTGGTGATGCAGTTATTCGAAATACAGCATTGTTGTTTAAGTGGTGGTGGAGGTTCTCAAAGGAAGAATGTCCCTTATGGAAGAAAGTGGTTTGCTCTTGTACCCACATGGATCCTGCTGTGATGCTGCGCGACCAGCCTGTCCCCAAAAGAGGGGGTCCTTGGAAGGATATCTGTCAGCTACATATCCGCGAACCGCAGTTGAGAGAAAAGATGATTAGCGGGTTGTTGATGGACCTCGGGAGTGGCAGAACAATCCGATTTTGGGAGGATAGCTGGCTACCTAATGGGGTATTGAAAGATATGTTTCCTAGGCTCTACTCGGTTTCAACCTTTAACGGTTCAGTGGTAGGGGATTGTGGGTTTTGGGATGGGTTAGACTAGATTTGGAGCTTTTAGTGGAGGAGGGAGTTGTTCCAATGGGAGTTGAATTTAGTTAACTAACTTCATGAGACCTTACACACAATCAAGCCCACAGCTGAGAGAGAGGATAGCGTGGTGTAGAAATTTGATAAAACAGGTGTTTATTCAACTAAGTCCTTTGCCCAGGCGCTGTATGAGGAAGTTCTACTGGAGGAAGTCACAAGTTATAGCTTCACGAGTGCTGTTTGGAAAGGGTTCGTCCCCCCGAGGATTGAGCTCTTGTCCTGGTTTGTGTTGATCGGAATGGTGAATACTAAGGACCGGCTGGGTAGACTACATGTTATTGATCAGAATGACACTTTGTGTGTGCTATGTTGTAAGTCTGAGGAAATTGCCTTTCATCTGTTTCTTGGTTGTGAGATTACATGGCAGGTGTGGTGTGCTTGGCTATTTGCCTTTGGAAAGAGTCGGTGCTTGCCAGGTACTCTAAAGGCCCACTTTGAAAGCTGGACGACCTCAGTAGCAAGGAAGGTTGATAGAAAGTGGTGGTTCATTGGGTTCTTTGCTGTTGTTTGGACAATCTGGCTAGAAAGGAATGGCAGGCTATTCCGAAATCATGCTTCAGGTGTGCTGGTAATTATAAATAAGTCGTTTGAGTTTGCTGAGGAATGGATTGGTGGAGAGTCCTGTGGTTGTTGATGGCCTTGCCAAAAATGACTAGGGGTTGTTTAGTATCTAGATTATTCATGATCTTTGTAGCACCTTTTCACTGCTCCACCCTGTTGTGTTGAGCTCCCTTTAATTCAAAAAAAAATATTTAGTTGATTAATGTCGTTACTACATGACATTTTTTCCTAGTCTTCTTTTCCTCTTTTCATCAACTTCTTAATTTCTCCGCGGTTGCTCTAATGTCCTTCTCATCACTCAAATGGTGAATTTGGCAAATGAAGTTGTGTGGAAATCACTAACAAAAAATGTGCTATTTATAGCCATTATGGTTTAGTTTGCGCTAAAAGCGAAAACACATACTGATTAATTTATTTTATTTAAATAAAAAAACAATAATTTAATTATGAGGATACATATTAGTGCATGACTAATGTTCATGTTTGAGACCAAAAAAGAAATTTTGGTCTTGTTCCTGTGTGGATACCTGGAGGGGAGCTTGGCTACTGAGGGTCGACGTCGAGTTGTTATCTTCAGTGTCGATCTATGAGCCTTGGGATAGTCCGAGCTTTCCGCCTAGAGAGATGTCCAATCGTGCAGAGTATGAACAAAGAAAAAGGGGATAGTGTACCTGCAAAGGCACTCCGAAACTTAAGTTAGTATTGAGAATTCAATGTGTTCTTTAGGATAGAAGATCATACCTTTTTATAAGTGGAATGAAATAGGTCGGTTATATTTCTGCTTTATTTTCTGAATTGAAGAGTAATAATAAGGTTTAATGAGTGATGATGTCTGGTCGGACGTTTTGATTCTAGGATGTAGGACGTTGAGCTCAGTTGTAACGCGTAACACCGAACTATGCTGCATTTTTCCGAGTTATTATGACTCATAATGCCGAGTTATGACTTGATATTTGTAGCGGTTGGATCATAGCCTCCAAGCTTAGCTTGGGAATGTATTTAATGAAGCAGGTTGAGCTTATTAATGAAACATAAGTCGGTTATTGAGCGAGTAACTCGGCCAATTGGGTTAGGCCTTGTAGTCCCCAGTTCAAATTGCTTTATTAAACAGTTAATGATGGTAAATGGTGGTGTGAGTATGAGAGAGACAGAATTAAATGCACGTGCGTGGTTCTAATGTCCCTCACGTTTTTTGATGTAACTGATTGATTGAGGGGAGTGGAATTGAAAGAGTTGGGTAAAGTGTGTTTAATTAAAACACTTTTGGAATCCTGAAGGTTTTCACTTTGGCTCCTTTTCTCTTTCTTGTTTATCAGAGACGTTTTGAAGCAATATGAGTAAAAGAAGTATGCTCTAATTTCTTTGTTTTTCCTCCTACATTTGTTTGCTTTTGTTCTTCTTCTTCTACATTTGTTGGTTGCTGATGGGTTTCGAAAAGGAGAAAAAAGAGAAGATTGATTGGTCATATGATTAGGTGAATGAGGACGTGGGGAGTCGTGCATCTCTGTTTATGGATGAAGATGTTGTGAAGCAGATTGATAGTAGTAGGATTGTTAGGTAGGTTCTGGGGTTCGGGTGTAGCTACTTTCCTGTTCTTTAGGTGACAGAGTTTTTCACAGAGGGGAGGGTTTTGAGCATTTCTATATGTATAGTAGCGTTTTGAAGAAATTGAGGATGAAGCTTCCGTTTACAGACTTTGAGTGTCCGGTGTTAAAGCAGCTAAATTGTGCACCTTCCCAACTTCACCCTAATGGCTGGGCATTTCTTTGTAGTTTTGAAATCCTAATGGAGTTTTTGGAGGAGAAACCGACAGTGGAGTTATTCTTTTCATTATTTCAAGCCAAAGGAGTTTGGAAGGGGGGTTAGGTGAACTTGAATAGTTCACCCCGATTTGTTGTTTTCAAACTTTACAAATCCTCCTTTAAAAATTTCAAGGAAATGTATGTGAAGGTTAGAAATGCTGAGGGAGAGTTCCCTTTTTATATGGATGAGCATTTTGGGGAGAAGTTTTCTGTCTGGTGGTGTTCGGAGCCTCAGAGTATTCTAGTCCCAGAAATTATAAATGCAAGGAATGAGTGCATCATAGAATACTTAATCAAAGCTGTTGATCAGAAAGAGTTAATCTTGATGTTTGACTTGCTTCAGTGGGAGGATAATAGAGATGCCGTTATAGAGTATTTAGGTGAGAGTTTGAATATTTGTGTTATGAATGAGGTCGAGATATGTTGTTACTGTGTGTTTTGGCTTGTTTTCTAGGAGAAAAATATCCTGGAGTGTCTGCTGCGACTCTGAGGGCGCGAGTAAAAAGCAAAAATTTGGACAAGGAGAGGTCGTCCTCTAAGGTTGACAAAGCCGCTGGTGTTGGCAAGGTTAACCATCCCAAGCCGAGGAGGAGAAAGGTTGTTCTGAAGAAGAGGAAACATGATGTGGTTGATTTGTCTGATGAGTCCGAGAATATTCAGGACGAGGTTCCAGCGGAAGAGCTTGATTTTTTTTTTTAAATCAAAAGAAATTGCATGATGTGGCCGAGCAAAGTGATGGGTCGTCGCTGTGGGGGAAGGATTTTCCATTTATGGTGGTGACAGACGAGGTGTGTCAGGGGCCGTCGGATATCACATTGGCTGGTGAAGTCGGTGATGTGGTCATTGATCAATATATGTCGGTATGTATGTGATTTTAGTTTTGTCAATTATGTTTTGGGTAGATATCTATGTATCAATTGCTATGTCTCTGAAGGTTATTGGACTTCGGCTTGCGAGCTTAGGGCGCAGCCAAGAGAAAAAACATCGGCAAGTTGCCAAACAGAAGCCATATGTAAATTTGGAGGAACAGTGGAAGATGTGAGAAAGAAAGAGGTTGATCTCTCGAGTATGAGTACTCGGATGGTAGAGTTGACTGCTGAGTTGAAAAATATAGAGAAGAGCAAGGAGACATCAATCTTAGATTCTTTTATTGAAGGGTTTGAGCGAGCTTCTCTTCAAGCCAGGTTCCTAGCTCCTAACGTGGATTTTGGTATGATGGATCCGGGCAAAATTGTTCGGGATGGAGCCATGGTTGAGGATGATGGTGCTGAAGAGGAGGAAGGTGAAAATGTTGGGCAGTAACCCTAGTTTCATAATTCATACATCTGTATATTTTGTTTAAACTTTGTAATAGTGGTTTAGTAAAAATTGTTTGCTCTTAAAATGAGCACTTTTACTGTTTATATTTTGGATGTTTTTGCTGCCAGTTTGAAGTGGGCATTTTATTTTTCATATGGTAAAATGTTGTGTTGCATCTTTTGATTTATAAGTAGGATTATCTGCGAGGTACCCTGTAATAGGTGTAGGATAGGATATGTCAGATAAAGTAGATGCAAGTTGGGTATAATGAGTTTGTTTTCATCCTTGCCTTGTTTGTTTGATCGATTTGATGGGTTAGATTCGGCCAATTTACGCTGATGGGTAATGACCGAGTAGGCTGTGTATGAATAGTTATTGGATATTTGTTTGATTGGCATAGTTCGATTGATCAGACTCGGAATATAGATCGGCTACATGGTAAAGTCTGATTAGTCGGATTCAGAGTATTGGTAGTATATTTGGTTAAAGCTGAATGATCATCTGTTTGTTTGATCGTTAAAGTCCGAATTGAATAGAACTCGGCTGTTCATTTGACTGGTGAAGTCCGATTAGAATAGAGCTCGACTGTTCATTTGACTGGTGAAGTCCGAATAGTTAGATTCAAAATAGAGTTTGGTCGGATAATAGTATAAATTCGGAGATAAGAAAAGGTACTTAATATGATAATTAATCTGATGAAAACAGGAAACTTATATATGTTAACAAACCTTTGGTTACAAAGGTGTAGGTAGGTGAGCCTCGTTAAAACCTCTCCCAGCAAAACCCGTTTTGGAAAAAATATTGGTAGTAGGAAAAAGAGTACTCGCCTGTCCCTGGCTTTTAACTGTAATATAACTTTAAAGATGATACATTCCAAGTGTTAGGCAAATCATTACCATCTAAGGTTTGTAATTAGTAAGCTCCATTGCCAATGACTTTTATGATTCGGTAAGGGCGCTCCCAGTTAGCTGCTAGTTTGACATGGCTTGATGGTTTCGTGGCCTGTTTGGTTCTTCTGAACACAAGGTCGTTTACTTGAAAAGACCTTGGGTGAAGTCTTTGATTATATTGCCGAGCTATGCGCTGTTGCATAGCTAGGTGTTTGATTGCTGTGGAAGATCTAACTTCTTCAAGGAGGTCCAGTTCAGATTGCTGGGATGTGTATTTTGTAGTATGGTCGGCCATTTCAATGCGCAATGAGGATTGGGAGATCTCCACGGTAATATTGCGTCGGAACCGTAGACTAATCGAAAAGGTGTTTCCTTTGTTGTTGAGTGGATGGTGGTATTATATCCCCATATGATCTCTGGGATGAGTTCGGCCCAAAGCCCTTTGGCGTCGTCGAGTTTCTTTCTTAAGGCATGTAAGATGACCTTATTCGCGGCCTCTGCTAGCCCATTTGTTTGTGGGTCCTCTACTGATGAAAAATGCTGGTTGACCTTTAGATTCTGCAAAAAGGAGATGAATTTTTTATCGACAAACTGGTGTCCATTATCAGTGATAATGTGTCGTGGTATGCTGAATCGATAAATAATATGCTTCCATACAAAGAAGATCATTTGTTGTGAGGCGATCTTTGCTAAGGTTTGTGCCTCTATCCATTTTTAGAAGTAATCAGTTGCTACTATTAAAAATTTTATCTGGCCGGCCGCTAGGGGGAAAGGGCCGAGGATGTCGAGCCCCCATTGGTTGAACGGCCAGCTTACCTCGGAACAGTGTAGTAGTTCGGCTGGAAGGTGGGTGATCGGACTGTGTTTTTGGCAGTTGTCACAGCTTTTGACTTTTGTTTTACAATCTTGTTGCAACGTCGGCCAATAGAAACCAGCTCGGAGGATCTTTGAAGACAGGCTCCAAGCTCCGAGGTGTGTACAACAGATACCTTCATGTGCTTCGGCAAGTACAAGATCGACTTCTAATCTGCAAAGACATTTTAGTAAAGGACGAGAGAATCCTCGTTTATATAGGCAATTGTTATAAATTGTAAAGAATGAGGCTTGTCGGCGAAAGTGCCGAATTTTTTTGACTTTGCCTGGCAAGATTCCTGTTCGAAGATAGTTTATGTATGGTGTTCTCCAATCTGCATCCTGCGTTCCACTTAGAACTACTGTTAATTCTATATTGGTTTAAGTAAGGTAGATCAGTGAAGAGATGAATTATTTCTTTGGGTGCTGGCGAGCTAAGAGAGAATGTCAGCTCGACTATTGTTCTCCCGAGGTATATGTTCAATGTGACATTTATGAAATTTTGAAAGTAAAGTTTGAACAATTGCTAGGTATTTGGATAATAAAGGGTCTTTTACCTGGTACAGCTCGTTTACCTGCTAAACAATGAGTAGAGAATCACAGTATACCTTAAGCTCGGCTATATTGAGATCAGAAGCTAGTTTGAGGCCGGCAATAAGAGCTTCATACTCACTCTGGTTGTTGCTCGCCTTGAAGGAAAAGTGTAGCGAATGCTCAATGACGTTACCATTTCCATCATCGAGGATGATCCCGGCGCCACACCCGTGTGGGTTAGAGGAGCCATCTACATACAAAGACCATTCTGGTGAACTTTCGGCGATGTCCAGTACTGTGAATTCGGCAATGAAATCAGCCAAAAATTGAGATTTGATAGATGATCATCCTTGGTATCTGATGTCAAACTCGAAAAGTTCGACCGACCATTTTACTAGTCGGCCAGCTAGTTCTGGTTTCTGTATGACTTGTCTCAAAGGTTGATCCGTCCGAACATGGATGACATGACTCTGGAAGTATGGCCGGAGTCTCCTTGCCGAGAAGACAAGAGCTAAAGCCAGCCTCTCAATGCTCAGATAGCGAAGTTCAGCATTCTATAGTGTTTTGCTGCTGAAATAGATCGGCAACTACTGCTTTTGCCTTTCTGCAATAAGAGCGGAGCTTACTGCCCAGTTAGTCATAGATAAATATAAGAATAATGGTTTCCCTTTAGGGAGGGTTTGTAAAATTGGTGGTTTTGAAAGAGTTTCTTTGATGGTTGTGAATGCTTATTCACATTCATTGCTCCATTAGAAATCCTTTTTCTTTTTTAAAGTTTGGAAGAAACATAAAGACTTAGAAGCTAGGCAAGGTAAGAAACGAAAAAGTGCAGCAAGTCTCCCTGTCAACTGTTGGACTTCTTTGATAGTTTGTGGGCTTGTCATATCTAAAACAGCTCGGCACTTTTTTGGATTTTCTTCAATACCTCGGCTACTGAGCATGAAGCCGAGGAATTTGCCACTTTGTACGCCAAATGCGCACTTCTCGGGGTTTAAACGCATGCTGTATTTTCTTATTTGACCGAAGATTTCTGCGAGGCCATCAAGGTGGTTGTTGTCGATTTTCGTTTTGGCGACCATGTCGTCAACGTAGACCTCAATGTTCCTGCCAATCTGTTGGGCGAATACTTTGTCCATTAGGCGTTGATATGTTGCACCTGCATTCTTAAGGCCAAACGGCATCACTTTATAACAGTAGTTTCCATATTCAGTAATAAAAGCTGTCTTACTTTGATCGGATGGATGCATTTGGATCTGGTTATAGCTAGAGTATGCATCCATAAAGCTAAGTTTTTCATAACCAGAGGTATTATCAACTAAGCAATGAATAGATCGTAAAGGATAGGACTCTCTTGGGCATGTTTTGTTGAGATCGGTGAAATCAACACACATGTGCCATTTACCATTGTGTTTTTTCACCATGACGACATTTACTAACCATGTTGTGAATCTGATCTCTTGAATGAAGCTGGCATGGATGAGCTTCTTGGTTTCTTCCAGAGAGGCTTGTTTGCGGTCATGACCTAGGTTTCGCTTTTTCTGTGCTATAGGTCGGATAGAAGGATCTAATACCAGTTTGTGGGATATGACAGATGGGTCAATTCCTGGCATGTCTGCTGGGGTCCAAACAAATAGGTCGACATTTTGTTGTAGAAATGTTCATAATGAGGCCTTCTCTTCTGAGCTTAGTGTGGATCCCGCATAAGTGAACTTTTCCGAGCTATCTGTGAAATAGATTTTATGCAGGTCTTCGGTCGGGGTTGGTCTTTCGAGGCTTCTTGCCTTGGGATCAAGGTCGGCCAGGACTGGTAGTTTGGCTTTGTTACTGATACTGTTCACGTGGGCTTGCATACTTTGATTTGGTTTTTTGAAACTGTTGTTGTAGCATTCTCTGGCTTCTCAGGCATCACTGTGAATAGTTGCAATTGTATTATCCTGCAAAGGGAACTTAACACAGAGATGAATTGTAGAAATAATGGCACCAAACTTATTTAAAAAAGGTCGGCCAAGTATCAAATTGTAAAGACTAAAACAGTCGACGACTAAGTATTGAATATCCGAAGTTTTTGATAATGGAACCTCACCCAGTGTGGTTTGGAACCACACAGACCCCATAACCGGGACCCGCTCACCTGAGAAACAGACCAGGTCCCAGTGGAAGGTTGGAGGATGTTGTTGCTTAGTTTCATCTTCTGAAAGGTCGTCTAGATTTGTTACGTTATTGTTAAGGTCGGATGTCTGGAATGTTATCTGAGGAAAATATGGAGGTGTCTGCTGTTGATGTTTATCGGCTTCTTTGGAAAGCATAGCTCGGTAAGACCGCTTTCTTGCCGAGCTTGTGGCCCCTCCACCTGCAAAACCTCCAGAAATATAGTTAATAATACGTCTTAGTTGGTCGGGAAGATTGGTGTTCTTCGATGTCAATTTGATCTTTTGCCTTTTCACGAAACTCGACCATGGTTTTAGGTTTGGCCACGGCAATGGTCTCTTAGAATTTTCCTGGTCGGAGTCCGCTTTTTATTGTGTGCAGTTCCACCTAGGGGTGGAGATCGGGTATACTCATGGCTATCTTCGTGAAGCGCATCATGTAGTCTCTGAGACTTTTATGATGGCCTTGTTTGATTGTGTTCAAGTAATCAAAGTCATGCAGATAGATGGCTGATCCAACAAAATGCTCCTCGAAGGGCTTTGATAAGTCTCGAAACCAGAAATAGAACCTGTAGGCAAAGAACAAAACCAATCAAGTGCAGGACCGTCTAAGTAAGATGGAAAACAACGACATAAAACTTTATCAGAAGCACTATTTACTATCATTATGGAGGTGAACTTTTTGATGTATTTCTTCGGATCACCTAGCCCATCATAGGGGGTTAGGGTGGTTGGCAGAGTGAACCTCCTGGGCAACACGAAGTTCATCACCTCGTCCGTGTATGGCCCAGGGGAGTTTTCTAGGTTGTCATCCTCTTCTTCTGGCGAAGCTTCCTCATTGTGCTTAGGTTGCTCTTCTTCGTGCCGAGCAGTTTTGGAGACATGCGTCGGCCCTGACTGATGCTCGGCTTCTTCCGTTCGTTCTTGTCGATCATTGTTATTTTTGATACGGGTATTATTCAAATTAGCAATCTGATTTGCCATTCTTTGGTTCTCTTCGACCATGCGCTAGTTGGCTTGCCGCAACTCGGTCACCATCTGAAGAAGTTCAGATGGCGTGGGTGGAAGTTGTTCAGCCATGGCTTCAGGCGAGAACGTCAAGGCCGATGATATAAAGAAAGAATTATATTCTCAGCCCTACGGTGGGCGCCAATTGTTCCTGTGTGGATACCTGGAGGGGAGCTCGGCTACTGAGGGTCGACGTCCAGTTGTTATCTTCGGTGCCGATCTTTGAGCCTTGGGATAGTCCGAGCTTTCTGCCTAGGGAGATGTCCAATCGTGCAGAGTATGAACAAGGAAAAAAGGGGGAGTGTACCTGCAAAGGCACTTCGAAACTTAAGTTAGTATTGAGAATTCAATGTGTCCTTTAGGATAGAAGATCATACCTTTTTATAAGTGGAATGAAATAGGTCGGTTATATTTCTGCTTTATTATCTGAATTGAAGAGTAATAATAAGGTTTAATGAGTGATGATGTTTGGTTGGACGTTTTGATTCTAGGATGTAGGTCGTTGAACTCGGTTGTAACGCGTAACGCCGAACTGTGCTGCATTTTGTCGAGTTATGACTCACAATGCCGAATTATGACTTGATATTTATAACGGTCGGATCAGGTTTAAATCCTAAATTAAATCTCAATTCCTAAAGGATCAACCTCAAATATCCCTAGACCACACCTTCATTGCATTGACCCAACTATATGCTCTTACCTTGTTCATATGCATGTAATTTTATTTGGAAAACTTTGTTTTGTTCGGTCTTGTACATTATATACTTGTAACAAGGATTGATAAGCCGTTTGTTATGGTGTTTCTTCAATAATCTTTGGATGTATGGATAACACAATGGTGAAGTGCAGATAAATGGATGCATGGTGTGATGTCCATAAATGTGGACCTGTGAAGATCAGAGACCTGCAAAACGCAGGTAACGTTTTGCATGAACAAGAAACAGAAAATTACAGGCCCTGCAAAACGCAGACTGCGATTGGCGGAAAAATGGAACAAGAAATTGAAACGTGTCCTGCATGCCGACAGGACCAAAGCTTGACCAACTTCGAACTGAGCAAAACGCAGAATGCGTTTGTCAGTGACCAGAGCAAAACGCTGGATGCGTTTTGCAGGCTCCATACATGCATGCGTGCCACGTATTTTGGGAGGGGGTTCAGCTGGGTCCTTATAAGTGAGAAACACAGATTGAAGTAGAAGTTTGGATAACTATTATTATAATTAGAGTGTTATTATGATTATTTTATAATACTAGTTATGATAGTGAGAATAAATTATTATTAATTTTTAATAATTAATAATACTGTTTAATAAATAATAGATAAATATTCGTGATTTTTTAACAATTTATTATTATTATGTTTTAACCGGTATTATTTAGAATTTAATAATTATCATTTTTTTTTCAGGCTATCAGAAATTTGTTGCCCAGAAAACTGGATCCGCCAGATACGTTGAATGAGGTAGCTGCAGCGACATTGGCATTGACTGGTTTTCAACACGTTTTACGAGTGGGCGAAATGAGAGGTCATTCTGCACTACTGAGTGCTTTGGTGGAACGCTGGAGGCCGGAGATTCACATGTTTCATCTTCCGGTCCGTGAAGTGACGGTAACACTGGAAGATGTGAGCTATATTCTTGGTCTCCCGATTAATGGGGATGCTGTTACGGGTAGATCAGATAGCAGCCACCAGTTTTTGGTGGAGAACTGCATTGTGTGTTTTGGTCGGGAGCCCGGTCCGGACGATCACGTGTTGGGAAAGGTTAATATTGCTTGGGTCCGGCGGTGCAGAGACACCGAGCCGTGTGATACTCAGGAGTCTCTCGAGCGGTACGTCCGAGCGCACATTTTCTGCATGCTCGGTACAATTGTGTTTCCGGATAAGTCGACCGTTTCACTGAACTCGAAGTTTCTACCGCAACTTAGGAATTTCCACCGGATTTCAGGGTATAGTTGGGGAGCAGCCAATCTGGCACACCTATACAGATCGTTGTGTCGTGCCTCACGATACAACTGCAAGGAAATAGATGGCCCACTGATACTACTTTTTGTTTGGGCGTGGGAGCGTATGCCATTCCTGGCACCTATACCCCGCGATCAACACGGCAATATTGGTGTTCCACTAGCGCGACGGTATTGGCTTTTAGCGTTGTTGTTATTGTTATTATTATTATTAAGCTTATTATTATTATTATTATTATTATTATTATTATTATTATTATTATTATTATTTTGTTCTTCTTATTAATAATGTTATTATGTTTTCGTTAGGTGGAGTCATTGGCGCCGACATACGAGATATATACGGCGGCCCACTACGATTTTAGGCGAGGTCTTGACGACATGGGAATTGACGACGTAAGTTGTACCATTAATGTCCAATGTTTTTATTCAGAAGAATAGTTTTTCTAATCGACCTCTTGGTAACTATTATGCAGTTTATATGGCGGCCATATATAGGAGTGGGGATTCCGGATGGCCTTGAACCCCATATGTTCATGTGCTCCACTCAGTCGCCTTTAGTGTCATTCGAGTGCATAGAATGGCACGCAACAGATCGGGTCAGACGACAGTTCGGGATGCAATAGCTACCACCAGGCCCCGCGTTCAACCTTGGTCGTGATCACTGCAAGCGGCTGACAGGAGCACAGAACCATGACTGGGGACAGATTTACAGTCAATGGGTTAACAGATGGACATTTGACCGCTATAACACATTGCAGCTAGGCGAGGAGATTATTGACTTCCATCCTCTTCCAGTGTACTACGACTGGTACACGCAGCAGTATGGGATTCACCTGCGGCTGTCAGATAGAGTTCCAAGCGGAGAGATTGGCGCCGATGAACCACAGCAGCAACAGAAAGAACCAGCTGGCCCTCACCAGGGAGTCCCGCCTCATGAGCAACAGGAACAGGTATTGTTTTTAATTCCTAGTATTATGGTTATTAGGTTTATAAATAGCTATCAGTAATTAGTATTAATTGTATTTACTTGTTAATTAGGTGCCGGCATATGAGCACCACTATCAGGTCCCGGCGTATGAGCACCAGGTTCAAATGTCGGCATATGCCCAGCAGTTTCAGGACCCGGCATATGCCCAGCAGTTTCAGGACCCGGCATATGTTCAGCAGTTTCAGGACCCGGTATATGTCCCGCAGTTTCAGGATCCAGCATATGCCCAGCAGTGGCCGGCATATCAGCAGCAGGCAGCATATGTACCGGAATCACAGCCGCCTCAGGCACCTGAGCCCTACATACCACATCTGGTAATTCCAGCCGAGGGTCACTTTAGTCCGTTGGGTGGATTGGACACCATCAGCTTCTCTGAGGTCCTGAGAGATACAGATTTTCTCGGCCCGATGCAACCGCAGGAAGGGCCTGCTACATCTCATCATTCTACTGGTCGTCGCGCCACTTCAGGTCATGCTAGTGACTTCGACTTTGATCACTCGACGGGTCATGTAGATCCGCTCGGTCCGTCCGCACCACCATGTGGCCAGTTGTTTGATTTGAACGAGTACCCGCAGCAGGAAGAGGGAGACTTGGGGTCCGACTTGGAGCACTGGTATGATCTTGGTGGAGCGAGTGCTCCGGGGATTAAAAACTTTATTTATTATAAATTGTTAACTAGGTTAAAATACATGACGATATTACATAAAAAGTAACATATAATCGTGAAGTAGGTCATAACAAAGTTACAATGAAAAGTTTAACCACTAATGACCTTCAGCGGAGCTTGGACCTACACGCTGAGGACATCGGCTGCGGCTATGTCCCTCGCGTCTACATATAGTGCACCGGCGAGGACCACGCATCTCACATGAATCCATCTCATTCAAGTAGCGGGTGGACTTCGGTCTTCCTTTCGTTGCGCGCCTCAATGTCCAGTTGGCGATCACCTTCGCTCCTTCGTATCTATCCCATGTAGATGGGTCACCCATTGGAACAAACTCGCCTCTGTAAACCTTGCAAATTTCAGACATCTTGTACACATCGTTTACGTACACTTGCCAATCGAGACGCTGATTGGCGCAACATGCAAGCACGTGGCGACATGGAAGTCGCTCGACCTGGAAATGGCCACAGTCGCAGTGTCGTTGCGCAAGGTTGACCGTGTAAATGGTACCATCTTGCATTTCGCGAACCTCAAACATCTCATTACGCCTGTCAAACCGGTTGACCACAACGTTTCCTGCACATCGGAAGCTTTCTTCAACTCTCTTCGTTGCGAACTCTGAATACGTAAATCCGTTGCGGAGACGCTCATGAGCCTCGGTACTCTTCCGAGTGAACAACTCATTCAGCCGATAGAAAGTTGACCGGACCAAGGCAGTCACAGGAAGGTTGCGTGCCCCCTTTAGGACAGAATTTATGCAATCTACCAAGTTTGTCGTCATATGTCCCCAACGATGACCACCATCGAATGCCAACACCCATCTCTCAACACCGATCTCATCGCACCATTGAGTATATGCCTCACCCCGCTCTTTAAGCCTTTGGTAGTTTTTGTTGTACTCCTGCTCCGTTCTAGAATAGCCTGTTGAACAAACCATTTAGTCGTAAGCAGATGTCACAAATTTACTCTGAATAGAACCATAATAGCGAGTTGATATACCTGTGTTTACCACGAGTTTATGCAAATATGGAGCCTTGAACCTCCTTAAGAAGTTGGAGCCGATGTGCCTGATGCAGTACATGTGCCACGCCCTTGGTGGTGACCATGCACCGTTACTGCGAGCTATTGCAGCGTCGATGGAGGTATGGCGGTCAGAAATAATGCCCACCCCATCAATGGTGACAACATATCTCCACAAATTTGTTAGGAAAAACTCCCATGCGTCTGCCGTCTCACCCTCGACTATGGCAAAAGCAATAGGCACAATGTTTTGATTCTCGTCTTGTGCAACCGCTACCAGAAGTGCACCTTTATATTTTCCATACAGGTGCGTGCCATCAACTTGCACCAGCGGCTTGTAGTGTCTAAATGCTACAATACATGGATAGAAGCTCCAAAAAATGCGATGCAGAACTCTTACACCTTGAACCTCCTCAGTCTCACGGTAAACGGGGAGCGTTTTGATTTGAACACGAGACCTTGGCATTTTAACCGTCATTGCTTTCAACCATACTGGCAGGATCTGGTAAGAAACTTTCCAATCACCGAAAACCTTGGCAACGGCTTTCTGCTTTGCCAACCAAGCCTTGCGGTAACTGACAGTGTAGTTGAACCTGGATTGAACTTCTGCAATTACAGACTTCACCTTTATCGAGGGGTCTGATTCGACCAACGGCCTAATGACATCTGCAATTGTGTCCGAGTCCAACTTGGCATGATCTTGTGATATCGTTCCCACGGTGCACGTGTGCTTGCCATTGTATCTCCTGATCTCCCAACAAGCTTTCTTTCGAATCAAGCTAGCCCGGATTAGCCAATCGCACCCTGCACCATACCCCTTGCATTTCGCATAGAATGTTTGCGGCTCAGACTCATACACAGTGTAATCAACCCCTCTAGAGAGAGTGTAGCTTTTGATTACAGATATCACCGACTCTCTCGATCCAAATTCCATGCCAACACTAAACTCGCCATCTTTCGCCTCAGCGTTGCCTTCACCTACGACATGCGCACCACCATCAGTCAGACGAGACATATAAAATAAACACTATAGGAAACTTGAGTTAATAATCATAACATACCCGTATTCGCATACTCAGGAAATTCTGGGTCATGCATGGCTTCCAGATCTAGAGTTCGCATAAAAGACGGAACACCAAACGGGTGCTGGCTTATAATCGCATTCGCTTCATTTGGCACCTCCGGATTGCCTGCCAAGTCTCCGTCATCGTTCTCGTCATCGACTTTATAGTTAGCTTCGAACTCCTCTTCACTGTCATTATTTTCTTCTTCCCAATCTATATCACCAAGCTCATCAACATTGACCTCCTCGCCGACCGCGCCCGACCCTGACTGCTGCTCAAACTCAACGTACAACTCTATCATCGGTACGTGAAATCGGGTTTGTTGATAAATACAGAACATCTGCTGCATACTGGCATCGTCAGTAATGGGCATTAATTGAAACTGTATTAGCCCACCAAATACTTGCACAGGACTTCTGTATAAGAGGTTGCTCACCCTTTTCAAAATGTGGCTTTGAATGTTATTACAAAGCCCATTTTGCAAATCGACAAAGCTCATGGTACATGGAACAGCAAATGATAACGGACATTCACAAACAAAAGTCACTCCTTCATGTGTGTTTGGTATAACTTCACCGTTATAATATACTCGCAAATTTGTAATATTTTCCATAATTTCAACCTCACGTACTCCGATTTTTTTGACACAACTAACTGCAAAAAAAAAAAAAAACTAACAACTACAACATATGTATTTGAAAGAGAAGAATGATGAGTAGAATGGGAGTGAGGCCGTTGCGCTGAGGAGTGCTTCGTATTTATAGGCAGGTCTCTTCAGAAAAATATTTTTTTTTCAACAGACGCAACCTGCGTTTTTTAAAAAGCAATCTGACAAAGCGAAAAAACGCTGCTTACGTTTTGCGTTTTCCAAAAAAAAGAGCTGGCCCTCAGCACAAAACGCAGACTGCGTTTTGTTATTACATAAAAAAAAATTAATTTGGCCCAATACAAAACGCAAGCCACGTTTGGATTAAAACCAATTTAAAAAATTTTTGAAAATCCTGCACCAACAAAAATGCAGGCCACGTTTCTTTCCTTTCCTGCACAACAAAAAAAAACCAAAACAGGCCAAAAGTAAAACGTATCTTACGTTTTACGCCTGTCATCATAGCAGAAAAAATTTTCTCCATGCATCCATTACGTTGAATATCACCCGGCTTTAATCCATATAAAAAAGAAAAGACCCTAAATAATTTGATATATTATTTACCTTATTATAATAGTATCTTTGTTTTATATTTATAAAATTTGCTTTTTAGTTTCTAGTTCTACTGCTGTGTGTGTTTTTTGTTTTTGTTTTTGTTTTTTTGTTTTTTGTTTTTTTCCTAGTAAGTCTTCGCATTCAGGCCTTGTCGACACTCCACAGTACTTAGGGGAATTTGAGTAGTAGAGGAGGAAGTTAGGCAGAGTCGAATTTCTCATTATCCTTACTTAAACAGCTAAACCACGACACAAGCCTCGGCATTTTCTGAAATCCCTAAAAAAAGCTCCCTTTTCCCCCTTTTCTCGAATGGCGTCATCACGGCCTCCTCCGTCGAAATCGGCTGACCTGGACCTCACAATCGTCTCAGCTAAGCACCTCAAAAACGTGAACTGGAAGAACGGCGTTCTCAAACCCTACGTCGTGTTCTGGGTCGACCCTGATCGCCGATTGGCCACTAAATCCGACGATTCCGGCTCCACAAAACCCATCTGGAACGAGCGCTTCACCCTCCCGCTTCCGCCCTCCTACCCACCCCTCCACGACACTTTCCTCACCCTCGAAGTCTTCCATTCTCGCCCTTCTGATACCCCTAACCCCCTCGTAGGTTCCCTCAAAATCCCCCTCAAAGACATTGACGAAACCTCCGACCCCACCCGCATCCGCAAATTCACCCTCTCAAGACCCTCCGGCCGCCCCCACGGCAAGATCCACCTCAAATTGGGACTCCTCGGCCGAACTCCTCTACCGCCGCCGCCGCCATCGCAGACAATTCCTGACTACCCAAACCCTACCCCTAACCCTAATAACAGCAATTCTCCGATGTTCTGTTACGTACCTAACCCCGCTGCGCGTGACTACAGAGGATTCTCGCCTTCGCCTTCTCCTTCTTCTCCTCCTTTCACTGCGTACGGTTCTGCCTCTTACGGTGGTTCGTACAGTGATTTGTACTCTGGGTACTACCCGGGTTACTCAGGTGCGGTTCCGCCGTATCCTTCCAGGCCGTTTATTGATCGGCCCGTGGGCTATGCTGGGCCTAGTGGGCCTTCTGCCCCGCTTGATTACTCTTCCTCTTATGAGCATAAGCCCAAGGGGGGTGGTGGTGGTGTTGGGAAGATGGGCCTTGGTGCTGGGGTTGCGGTGGGTGCTGTTGCTGGAGCGTTGGGTGGGCTTGCTTTGGAAGAAGGTATGAAGTATGAGGAGGACAAGATTACTGAGAGGGTTGAGAATTCAAGCATGGCTACAAGGGATGATTATGATTACCGAGGAGATTATTGATGTTTCAGGTGCTCAAGAAAAACAAAAAAAAGGTTTCAAATTTGATGGATAATTAACTTTATTATCCCAGATTTTCAGCATATTTATGTGTATCTGTATATATATGTGTGATCTCGGAGTTGGAATTTGAAATGCACCTATGGTTTATTGTGATACTTTTCTAATGTTTTATGTGGTGCTTCGTTATCGTTACTATATTATGATGATGATGATGATGATGATGATGATGATGATAATAATAATACTAATATATGATATATATTTGGTTAGACTAATTACTGTTTATTTGCTTGTTTGATTTATCACATTTTCGAATGCTAAAAGTATATAGCTGGTGTAGAGTAGAGGAGAATATTTGAGTATATTGTTGCATCAGGTTCATTTGTATTTTTTGTTTGATATGAGATACTTGCCATTATAATGGGGTGAATCACCAGCTTGGTTATTTTCTGTGATGATGAAATTTTGTTCCTCTTCAACTTGTGATAGGTCTTTGTTTGCACTTTTAGCATTATGTGTGTAGTAGATGTGAATTTTACATGTTTTATATATGACTGAGAAACCCATCTTGAGTGCATTATATAAGGTTTAAATAGTTGGATTTAATTTGTATATATTGTCAATGCTAAAAAAGTTTTATATATACATCTAATCATCTATTAGCACATCAGTGAAAATGCTTGATTTAACCAACTACTATTTTGAGAAAGCCATAAACATGTGAATCTGTGCATCTGGTGGAATGACTAAATGTAGAGTTTAGGGTTTAGTTGACTGATGCAAGGTAGAGATTGCACTTTAGTTGACTAAATGTGAGCTTTGTTGAATTTAATGGTTGCTGGATTTCCCCTGCCATATGCATATCACTGCTCTATGACTTCGGATTTCCTGAGTTCAACAATAAAGAGGAACTGAACTTAAAATGGAAATTGATGAACTACTACTACAATGGATTTAAGCAGACTCATGCACAGCTTGATAATTGATAGTGGTTTGTTTGGTTAGCCAAGTCAGATAATCTGTTGTCTATTTCTTTTCTTTTT
>NC_029791.2:10771928-10782750 GCF_000816755.2 Arachis ipaensis | reverse complement strand
ATATATCTAGGAAGCATGTCTTTCTTTCCAGAAAACCTTGACAAACCCCCCTCGGGCCATCCTAAACAAAAATTGCAAAAGGATAAGTCCCCATCAGTTTGGGTGAAACATTTTATACACATGATTAGGTAGTATCCATTAGGCTTTATATCAAAATCTGTTAATGTATCTTGCCCCACAGAAAATATAACTATTCCTACTTCCTCATGCAAAGTTCGGTAAATGCTTATTTTAGTGAATGAGGCTGCATGGTTAAGTCAGTTTGGATAGTCTTTCCAAAATTACAAAATGTGAATTTNNNTCTTCAGCCCGTTAGTTTTATATTGATGTGGACCATGCTAAATTCTAATAGTTTATCTGATGTGGACACTATGAAGTTGTGGCTTAATTGGTATACAAAATTGGCATATATGGAACTGTTTTGACTGAGCCTGTCCGGCTGGGGCATAACGGGGGTGAAAAAAAAAAAAGAGATTTGATAAATCAATCCTAGACGACGATTTGACCATAATTTCATACAACCAGTGTGTTACCATGACACTCAACCACTCAACATCAAACTAATGGGGTAAAGACGGTACAAGAAGAGGGACTAATAGGATATACGTTTTGCAACTTTCGGAACTACATTAAGCATTTTTCAGTTTCAAAGACTAATTGATTTGGTCCCACAATTTCAGGGACTAAGATACATAATTTGCTCTTGAAATTCCGTTTGTATTGTTGAAAAATCACTTGAAATTAAGTCTAATTCAACTTTCCGAAGAGGTCGGAGTGGTACGTTGATGCTGGTATCTGGTGGTGTTAACTGCTCTTTTTTTGTGGTATTCGGCTGTTAGCATCCACTGTTTGGGCCGTGTCCATAGCGTCTAATTTGGTTCAGATAATCTTTTGGGCTATATGGTCCATGTTCACAGCCCGCTAGTCACAACGCATTAGATTTTACATGTCTACAATATCAGATCTAAAAAAGAAAAAAGCCTACATCGCAATCTCTTGCACATTATTCCTTTAACTAAATGTCAGGATGTTAAACTTAGTTTGATGGAGTAGTTAGTTTATTTGTCTTTTAAGCAAGTGTCAAAGGATTTGAATATTATATTATGCATGCAGTAATTTATTGGCCAATAATAACTTCTTAAATAAAATTTTTTATTTGTGATTGATTAGGTCTTGACCTGTCAAATTGAAAGATACCATAAGAAAAAATAATGTTAGGCTGTTAGCACTACCAAGGATCACATGGATTCATATTTTGATATTATTTAAAAAAAAAAAAAGGTTGGCCTGAATGTGTTGATCCATTTCTTTTTTTTCTTTTTCTTTTGTTTTGGTCTAGATATTTGGATATTCATGCCATGTTTGGAAGACACACCAAATGCCAAAAAATTGACACAGAAAAACTCATGTTTCGGATACTCCCTGATATGAACACATTCACAAAGAATGATTTAGGAGAGGAGGTTTCAAATCCACATAACACCCAAGACCTCATTACTTTGCTAAAGTTTATTGTACGATGCAGACTCTCGGTTAGGGGTGTGCATGGCCCGACCCGGCCCGAAGACCCGGTCCGGTTCCGAACACTTTAGGGGCTAATTTGATGTGATTTCATCGGGTCTAGGGCCGGGTATGGGTCTCAAAAGTAGGGGTGTGCAAAAAAACTGGTTTCACTGAACTGAATTGAAACTGAACTGAAACTGTTCTAAATAAACCAGTTTTTTTAAATAAAAAACTGAACTGAAACCATAGTTTTTATGAAAACCAGTTTATTAAAAACCAATTTTTATGGTTCAGTTTAGTTTTAAACCAAATTAAAACTGGTTTTATTTAAACTCTAAAATTAGTTTTTACATACTCTTTCTCTCTCTCCTTTCACTTTCTCTCTCCCCTTCCTCTCTCTCTCCACTTTCTCCCCCCTCTTTTCCTTCTCTCTCCTCTTTCTCCCCCCTCTCTCCCTTCTCTCTCTCTTTCCCCCTCCTCTCTATCTCTCTCCTCTTTGTCTCCCTCTCCTCTCTCCTCTCTCTCTCTCTCTCTCTCTTTTCCTCTCCTCTCTCTCTCCTCTCCCTCCTCTCTATCTCTCTCCTCTTTGTCTCCCTCCTCTCTCTCTCCATCCTCTCTCTCTCCTCTTTTTTCCTCTCCTCTCTCTCTCCTCTCCCTCCCATCTCTCTTTTTTTCTCTCTCTCTCTCTCTCTCTCCTTTGCCTCTCTCTCTCTCCCTCTCCCTTCCCGTCTCTCTTCTTCTCTCTCTCCTCTTTTCCCCCCTCTCTCCCTTCTCTCTCTCTTTCCCCCCTCTCTCTCTCTCTCCTCTTTCTCTCTCTCTCTCTCTCTCCTTTGCCTCTCTCTCTCTCCCTCTCCCTTCCCGTCTCTCTTCCACTCTCTCTCTCCCCCTCTCTTCCCCTTTCTTTCTCTCTCTCCTCTCCCTCCCCTCTCCCCTCTCTCCCCCTCCCCTCTCTCTTCGTCTCTCTCTCTCTCTCTCTCCTTTGCCTCTCTCTCTCTCCCTCTCCCTTCCCGTCTCTCTTCCACTCTCTCTCTCCCCCTCTCTTCCCCTTTCTTTCTCTCTCTCCTCTCCCTCCCCTCTCCCCTCTCTCCCCCTCCCCTCTCTCTTCGTCTCTCTCTCTCTCTCTCTCCTTTGCCTCTCTCTCTCTCCCTCTCCCTTCCCGTCTCTCTTCCACTCTCTCTCTCCCCCTCTCTTCCCCTTTCTTTCTCTCTCTCCTCTCCCTCCCCTCTCCCCTCTCTCCCCCTCCCCTCTCTCTTCGTCTCTCTCTCTCTCTCTCTCCTTTGCCTCTCTCTCTCTCCCTCTCCCTTCCCGTCTCTCTTCCACTCTCTCTCTCCCCCTCTCTTCCCCTTTCTTTCTCTCTCTCCTCTCCCTCCCCTCTCCCCTCTCTCCCCCTCCCCTCTCTCTTCGTCTCTCTCTCTCTCTCTCTCCTTTGCCTCTCTCTCTCTCCCTCTCCCTTCCCGTCTCTCTTCCACTCTCTCTCTCCCCCTCTCTTCCCCTTTCTTTCTCTCTCTCCTCTCCCTCCCCTCTCCCCTCTCTCCCCCTCCCCTCTCTCTTCGTCTCTCTCTCTCTCTCTCTCCTTTGCCTCTCTCTCTCTCCCTCTCCCTTCCCGTCTCTCTTCCACTCTCTCTCTCCCCCTCTCTTCCCCTTTCTTTCTCTCTCTCCTCTCCCTCCCCTCTCCCCTCTCTCCCCCTCCCCTCTCTCTTCGTCTCTCTCTCTCTCTCTCTCCCTCCTCTCTCTCCCCCTCTTTCTTCCCCTCTCTCTCTCCTTCTCCTCTTTCTTACCCTCCTCTCTCTCTCTTTTTCCTCTCGCTCTCTCTCCATGTCTTTCCTTTTTCTCCCCTTTCCCTTGCTCTCCCTCCCTTCCCCCTTCTCTCTCTCTCTCTCTCTCTCTCTCTCTCTCTCTTCCTCTTTTCTCTCTCTCCCTCTTTTCCCTCTCCCATTTTCTTTCTCTCTCCTCTCCATCCTTTCTCTCTCTCTCCCTCCCTTCTCTCTTCCTCTTTCTCTCTCTCTCTCTCTCTCTCCTTTTTTTCCTTTTCTCTCTTTCTCTCTCCTATTTCTCTCTCCCCCTTCCCTTATTTCTCTCTCCTCTTCTCTCTCTTTTTTCGCCCTCCTCTCTCTCTTTCTCCTCTTTCTTTCCTTTCCTTCCTTTCTCTCTTTTCTCTTTCTCTCTCAACCTTCTCTCAGTCTATATCCCTCTCTCTCTCTCTTTCTCTCTTTTCTCTCTCTTTCTCCCTTCTCTCTTTCTCTCTTCTCCCCTTCTTCTCTTTCTCTCTCAACCTTCTCTCTCTCTTATTTTGGAGAAAAGAGGGGGAGAGAGAGAAGAGGGATATAGAGTGAGAGAAGGTTGAGAGAGAAAGAGAAAAGAGAGAAAGAAAGGGAAGGAAAGAAAGAGGAGAAAGAGAGAGAGAAATAAGGGAAAGGGGAGAGAGAAATAGGAAAGAGAAAGAGAGAAAAGAAAAAAAATGAGAGAGAGAGAGAGAAAGAGGAAGAGAGAGAGAGAAACAAAATGGAAGAGAGAGAAATAAAATGGGAGAGAGAGAGAGAGAGAAGGGAGAAGGGAGGGAGAGCAAGGGAGAGGGGAGAAAAAGGAAAGACATAGAGAGAGAGCGAGAGAAAAAAGATAGAGAGAGGAGGGTAAGAAAGAGGAGAAGGAGAGAGAGAGAGAGAGAGAGAGAGTAAGAAAGAGGGAGAGAGAGAGAGGAGGGAGACAAAGAGGAGAGAGAGAGAGAGGAGAGAGAGAGAGAGGAGAGAGAGAGAGAGGAGAGAGAGAGAGAGGAGAGAGAGAGAGAGGAGAGAGAGAGAGAGGAGAGAGAGAGAGAGGAGAGAGAGAGAGAGGAGAGAGAGAGAGAGGAGAGAGAGAGAGAGGAGAGAGAGAGAGAGGAGAGAGAGAGAGAGGAGAGAGAGAGAGAGGAGAGAGAGAGAGAGGAGAGAGAGAGAGAGGAGAGAGAGAGAGAGGAGAGAGAGAGAGAGGAGAGAGAGAGAGAGGAGAGAGAGAGAGAAAGAAAGGGGAATAGAGAGGGAGAGAGAGGAGAGGGAGAAAGAGGAGGAGAGAGAAAGGAAGAGAGACGGGAAGGGAGAGGGAGAGTGAGAGAGGGAAAGGAGAGAGAGAAGAGAGAGAGATAGGAAGAGAGACGGAGAGAGAGAGAGAGAGGGGAGAGAGGAGAGAGAGGATGGAGAGAGAGAGAGGAGAGAGAGAGGGGAAAAGAGAGAGAAGGGAGAGAGGGGGGAAAAAGAGGAGAGAGAGAGAGAGAGAGAGAGAGAGAGAGAGAGAGAGAAAAAAAAAAAAAAGAAGAAGAAGAGAGAAGGGACGAGAGAGAGAGAGAGAGAGAAAAAAAAAAAAAAGAAGAAGAAGAGAGAAGGGACGAGAGAGAGAGAGAGAGAGAAAAAAAAAAAAAAGAAGAAGAAGAGAGAAGGGACGAGAGAGAGAGAGAGAGAGAAAAAAAAAAAAAAGAAGAAGAAGAGAGAAGGGACGAGAGAGAGAGAGAGAGAGAAAAAAAAAAAAAAGAAGAAGAAGAGAGAAGGGACGAGAGAGAGAGAGAGAGAGAAAAAAAAAAAAAAGAAGAAGAAGAGAGAAGGGACGAGAGAGAGAGAGAGAGAGAAAAAAAAAAAAAAGAAGAAGAAGAGAGAAGGGACGAGAGAGAGAGAGAGAGAGAAAAAAAAAAAAAAGAAGAAGAAGAGAGAAGGGACGAGAGAGAGAGAGAGAGAGAAAAAAAAAAAAAAGAAGAAGAAGAGAGAAGGGACGAGAGAGAGAGAGAGAGAGAAAAAAAAAAAAAAGAAGAAGAAGAGAGAAGGGACGAGAGAGAGAGAGAGAGAGAAAAAAAAAAAAAAGAAGAAGAAGAGAGAAGGGACGAGAGAGAGAGAGAGAGAGAAAAAAAAAAAAAAGAAGAAGAAGAGAGAAGGGACGAGAGAGAGAGAGAGAGAGAAAGAGAGAGGAAAGGAAGAGAGGGAGAGAGAGGGTGTGAAGATTAGCTTTAGGCATAAACCAGTTTAAACTGGTTTTTTTAATTAAAACCAGTTTTATTTTTATGAACTGGTTTAAACTGGTGCACTGTATTATAAACTGGTTTAAAACCAGTTTCTTATATGACAAAGCAGTTTGGTTCAGTTTCTAAACCATTTAAAATGGTTTAGTGCAGTTTCAGTTCAGTTTATGGAAAAACTGAACCATGCACACCCCTACTCAAAAGTAGACCCGGTCATTATTTCGGGTTGGGTCCGGACCATAGCTCGGGTCACCCGAAATCGGCCCGGTGGCCCGGTCATCATACACAATTAATATTTTGTGTTATTAGTGATGGATGATGGCTATTATTATGTGAAATTTAAGTATTGTAAATTTTAATATTTGTGTTATTAGTCATTATATATAAGACTATAAGTTAATATTTTATGCTTAAAATGCATAAGACTTTAGACTAATGCATAATTTTGTGTTATTTGTATTGATTTAAATATTTGGTGTTATTAGGCAATATTAATATTGATTATGGTTATACTTTAATTTTAGAGAAGAGTTACTTCTTATTATATTTTTCTAAGTGAATTTTACCATGTCAAATAATGGTTGGAGTCTTGGAAATTTGGATATTTTTACATGCTAACTTACAAGAAGGTATCAAGGTAATATAATGTTAACGGCCCGGTTTTCACCCGGTTTTTACCCGGTATAATCGTGGCCCGAAAGTGTATATATTTCATCGGGTCTAGGGTCGGATTCGGGTCTAACAAATAGGCCCGGTATATATTTTGGGCCGGGTCTGGGTCACATCAAACCCGGTTTCACCCGGCCCATGCACACCCCTACTCTCGGTTAATTTGCTAATATTAATATTCGCATTTGATTTCTACATTTAACATTATAACCACTTCCTTCCTAATTGCATTTGCATGTACCAGTGCCTATCACTAAAGTATCTACCAATTCTTTTTAATAAGGTAAAGATTCACATGCAGTTATTTTCATATATAAATATATAAAGTTGATAGTTGAAAATCGTTAATAATAATTTAGTTAAACTTGTCAAATTATCTGATGATTCTTAAATATCAACTTCATATAAAAACAACTACATGTAAATTTTCACATCAAATATATTTTTTTCATAAGCGGTAGAGTCACGTATTCTAGGTTTTTACTCATTATCTCTGCTTAGGGCTGGAAGTGAGTCAAGCCAGCTCATGAGCCAGCTCGAACTCGACTTATTAATAGCTCAATAAGCTGAACTTGTGAGCTGGTGAGCTGAACTTGAACTTGGATTTGATCTCATAAATTAAATGAGCCGAACTTAAGCTTGAATAAGCTCAGCTCATTAACTCGTGAACTGGCTCGATTATATATATAATATTAAAAGTATAGATTAAATGCATATAGGATATGCGTATTAATATATCCAGAGCAGTCCGAGATCCAATCTCTCTTAGAATCTCTAATAATACACCCAAATCCCGCTAAATTTGAATCCATATACAAGCTTGCATCACAATTAACTTTAAAACTATTGCCTACCGGTGGTTCCCAACACAGGCAATTTCGGAGAGACCTAAAGGCATTGCTTCGATTCCTGTAAACCTGTAAGTCCTTGGCAGTAATTCTGGCCAAGGCAACAACCTTATGGTCTGTCCAAGGGTTGTCAGTGTTGAATATGTCATTGCACCTATGTCTCCATACCCACCAAAGCCCTGCACCAAAGGACGCCTCGTTGTTAGCCAAGGTCTTCCGAAACCACTATTCAAGAGCAGTACCAGCCGTCGAGTCCAGGATACTAGGATCCAACATATACCAGATTGCCTTTGATCGTTCACAGTCTCTAAGGCAATGCTCCATAGTCTCCAACATATACCAGATTATGTTCCTATTATTTGAACTAGTTTGTGAGCTCGAGTCAGCTCGTGAATTTTTGTTGAGCCGAACTTCAGCTTACAAAATAGGCTCGATTGTTAACGAGTCGAGTCATGAGCCAAGCTTAATTTTCGTGAGTTAAGCTTGAGTTTGGTCTAGCTCGACTCAGTTCGACTCACTTCCAGCCGTCTGCCGAGAGGGACATATGTGGTTTCCACCAACAAAAACATGATGTGAATTTTCTTCTTATAAACATTAGATTTGCTATATCTTTTTTAATTTAAAAGTGCCATCCAAGATTTAGACTATATTATTTCTAGCTATGAAGGGATTAATTGCAACTATGGGGGTTGTGTTTCGTTCTTGAGTTGTGCTTAGCTTGTTCGGTTTTGTATTTGTTTTGCTACTCTAATCTACTCTCAAAATGTTGGCTCTCTTGTTTCTATTCTCACGGTGGGTGAACCTTCAATTATTAAGGTTACTCGTCGAAAAAATAAATCTTATTTATTCATTTATAAATAAAAAAAATATATTTTTATTTTCTAATGTTTATAATTTTTTTTAAAAAAATAAGTAAATATTCATTTTGTTCCCTGATTATTTATCTGTGGGACATTGTGTCCATTGATCATCTCAAAATATTTTGACGATCCTCGTCCATCCAATAAATTGGATTAACAAGTCCCTGCAATCAGTTGCAAAACGATAACTAAATGACATGTCAAGAGCGAATACTACGTGAAAATAATTTTAAAAAATAGGGACTAATAAGCCCTTAACGATTCTCAATAATAGAACTAATTAATTCCTCTGAAATTCTTAAATCTCTCTCTTTTTCCCCTGCTCTTCTTTGAATCTTCTTCTTTCATGAATCATGCTTCATTCCACTATTCCTTCACACAATTATTTTTGTTTACCAATTTTTAATCATTGTTACCGTTATCATCACTGTCACCATCAAAATCTCTACTTACCTTATCAACCTCACTCTCATATTTTTAATCCAGCCATAATCCTCATAATCAATCCAACCATCATTATTGTCACTTATCTGTGCCTCACCAGTTTCTGGAACACAACCATTTTTACTATCCAATTCTTCACCACCAAAGTCTCTACTACGAACAACAAAATTTATTTATTTATTTATTATTTTTAATGATATTTTTATGCTTATTCTTCAAATCCAACTTGTGATGGAATTCTGCTTCAAAAGATTTCATTTGTATTCTTAATATTTAAAAAAAAATACTAAAACTAAAGATGGTATAAAAGATTATTGAAATAGGAATAAGACGGTGAAAGAAATTTTTAAAAAATAAAAATAAAAAAAATTGGTAAAAAAATATTATTGAGCAAGAGAGTGAGTGGAGTCAAGTAGGATTTATGGAAGAAGAAGGAAATAAAAAAAAGAAGAAAAAGAATAGAACAAAAAAAAAAGAAGAAAAAGAGAGAAAGGGAGAGAGATATAATAATTTCGACGATTGGAGAGGCAATTTGAAATAGTCGGATATCCCCTTTATTTGTTAGGAGAGATAATATAGAATTGTCACATCTCCAATTTGTCGATGATACTGTGTTATTCTGTCCACCAAAGGAGGAGATTATTAAGAATTACAAGAGGCTCCTACGATGTTTCGAGTTGATGTCGGGGCTAAGCATCAATTTCGATAAATAGAGCTTGATCTCAATCAATTGTGAACAACAATAGATTCGAAGTATGTGCAGTTTGCTGTAGTGCAAGGAAGTTACTTTGCCGGTTAGATACTTTGGAATTCTTTTAGGAGCTGACCCGAAATTGGTCAAGACTTGGAAGTTAGTTATAGACAAAGTGGAGGAGAAGCTCAACTTATAAAAATCGAAGGTTCTAAATAAAGCGAGAAAGTTAGTGCTCGACAAAGCAGTATTAAATAGCCTACCGGTTTATTATTTAAGCTTATATAAGATGGCGAAGGCCGTGGCGGAGAAATTGATTTTGTTATAGAGAAGATTTGTGTGGAGTAAAGAAGATGGAAGGAATGGTATGGCTTTGGTTAGATGGGAAGTGGTCCAAGCTCCGAAGAAGCTAGGGGGTTAGGATTCGGAAATGCGATGGTTCGTAACACCGCACTCTTGTTTAAGTGGTGGTGGAGGTTTTCAAAGGAGGATTGTCCATTGTGAAAGAAGGTGGTATGCTCTTATAATAATCTCTCCCCTAATGAGCTTTTGTCCACCAAGGCTCTACCTACTAGAGTGAGTCCATAGAAAGATATTTGTCAGCTACAGATTAAGGAGCGACATATAAAAGACAAGATTATAGCTGGCTTGTCCATGGAGGTTGTGATGGCAGAAGAACTCTTTTTTGGAAAGATGTCTGGCTAAGTTGTGGTCCTCTAAAGGATAGGTTTCCAAGACTCTTCTCAGTTTCAATTCAGAAAGGCTCTGTCATAGGGAATTGTGGATTCTGGGATGGGTTAGAGTGGATATAGAACTTCTAATGGAGGCGTGAGCTGTTCCAATGGGAGTTGGAACTTGTGAATCAGTTACACGACACTTTGAGACCGGTTAAACTAGCATTTGATAAGAGAGGATAGAGTTGTCTGGAAGTATGACAGGCAAGATATTTTTTCTACTAACTCTTTTGTGAAGGTGCTACAGGCGGAAACGCTTTTGGATGACGTAACAAGTTATAGCTTTATTAAGACTCTTTGGAAAGGATTAGTCCCTCCAAGAATAGAGTTGTTTGCCTGGTTTGTCTTGTTAAGCAGGGTAAATACAAAGGAAAGACTGGCTCGACTCGGAATTATTAATTAGGGTGATAATTTGTGTGTATTATGTAATAAGAATGTTGAGTATGTTCACCACTTGTTTCTTGGCTGTGAATTTACTTTGCAGGTGTGGTGTGTTTGTTTATTTGATTTTGGCAGACAATGGTCCTGTCCGGGTACTTTGAAGGAACACTTTCAAAGTTGGGCATGTGTTATAAGTAGAAAAGAGGAGCGTAAGAAGTGGTTCATAAGTTTTTTTGCGGTTGTTTGAAACGTCTGGTTGGAAAGAAACAGAAGGTTGTTTCAGAACACAGGAAAATGTGCTGAAAAAATCTTCAATATGACTCTATTTCATTACAAGGAATGAAGGTGCGAAGATCCCTTTTGTTGTTGATGGCAATACCAAAAATGATATTGAAATAAGTTATTAGTGTGAGAATTTACTAGGTAATTGCAAGAAGTGTGTTTTATTGCTTTTCTAACTTTCTCGCTCCACTTTTGTGTTTAGCTTTTTTCGTTTAAAAAAATTTTTCAACGAAACTTATTAATCCTATTTTTAGGACTTATTAATTTCTATTTTCGAAATCTATTTTCATGTAATACACATACTTGATAAGTCAGTCGGTTATTATTTCGTAACGGTTGATCAGAAAGTGCAATATCCCAAGCAAATAATCAATAATAAAAAAAATATTCATTCTAAAAATATTTTAATATTTAATTTTATTTTTAATATT
>NC_029791.2:10771285-10771808 GCF_000816755.2 Arachis ipaensis | reverse complement strand
GATTTGTATTAAAATTATCCTTTAATCTTAATTTCATCTAAATAAAAAACAGTATCACATAATAACAGTCATGTGTTACCGGACAACAAATAATGTGTTTCACACTTTCACACATTATAACTCAAATCCGTTTTAGGGCCAATAAATCTATCTCAATTCCGACTCAATTTGTCTTTCCCCTGTAAAGCTCATTCTTCTATTCTCACATTTTATTCATCTTAAATTTGGTTAATTGCATCTCCCTATTGGAAAAACGGCACCTTGAATAGGTTCCTCCACCCTAGCATTTTTTTTTCTGAAAAAAAAAAAAAGAAAAACCATCCAACATTATCTTTGACTCTTCTGGTCAACAACAAACAAATTGAACAGCAGCCCTTTATGGCTTTAATGCTTTAATATCATCAAATTGTCCTTAACTGATATCAAAGTCCATTACAGTCAAAGGGACCCATTTGAATTATTTTGGTTACCTTTTTGTCTTTATGTATACTTGTTTATATTCCACAGGTCAAAGGCCACAGAG
>NC_029791.2:10769888-10771118 GCF_000816755.2 Arachis ipaensis | reverse complement strand
TGAAAACGTGTTGCTTTCTAATTCCGCTATATGATTCAATGTCCGAATAATATTTGGATTGATCGCTACTAAGTTGTGATTAGGGGTGTCAAAAATTTTCAGAAAGTAAGATTCTAGTGGAAACTATCTCGAATAGGATTCCAATGGTGAGAAATTTTTCTTGTGGGGATGGAGATGGAAATTGAAATTCTCCTATGATAGACGCGGAAATCCGAGCGGGGATCCCTGCCCTGATAATTTCTCAAATTTTTTAACTTATTTAATAACCTTTACTTTATTTCTAATATAGGGGTTCTTTTAGTAATTTCAATCATTAAAAAATCTTAACCCTATTATTCAATATTTTATTTTATAGACTATGATTTGTTATGTTATATTTCTAAACTTATAATTTTGGATAAGATATGTTTGTGTATTTGTAATAATATTATATCTTAAAATTATTCATTTCAATAATTTAAATTGATAAAAAAAGTAACATAAATAATTATATTTTTAATACATAACCCATGTAAAAAAAAATTTTAAAATTTACGTAAGTCAAATGTTAATTAGTAATATATTAAAATAAAACTAAGAACACATTTGAAATTGTACATGTACATAGGTGAAGAGTATCTGGGAGTGGTGATGCAAAATTTCAATTCAACGTTGAAAAGAAAAGAAAATATCTCTTATAGTGAAAAGACATTTCTGGTTGCTATAATGCAATGGTTTCAGTGCATCTTGAAGGGATGCATTGGATCACATCAAAATAAAATTAGGAATGGACAGAGATAACATGGGCTTATCATATAGAAGCAATTGATTGTTTTCATTGAATGCATGCATGAACCCACTATTTGTAATAGTAGTTGTTTGAATGATTCACATATAATGTTTTAGATTTGAATGGTTAATTTTTTATCTATTGAAAAAATTAATTATGATAAAGAATAATTAGGATTAATTGTTGGTCATGGAAGACTTAGAAAGAAGAACCAACATGCATTCAATGCATTGCACTATGTAGCTTACACCAACATTATCTATTTATCTTTGATTTTATGATTTGACTGAAATTGTTGAACCACAACAAATTAGTGAAGAGAATTAGACATTCGCACACGGCAGGGAAATCAATAAGAGAGAGGACAGATACAAATGAACAAACAAACAAAATTGGAAATGAAGTGATGCTGAAGGACAAGATAGATTACGGAAATTATTTTTTATATTTGGGGGTGAAAA
>NC_029791.2:10769344-10769732 GCF_000816755.2 Arachis ipaensis | reverse complement strand
GTGGAGTATATTACTTGAATGTGGTTAATGAACACTGCAAAACAAGACAAAAGCTTGGGGTGAGTGTTGCAAAAAATGACAAGTGGTACGAATTATTCCTAAACTGACCGCAAATCATCAAGATGCATGTTATTTTATCTTTCATTGTCATTATCGTTCACGCATTTCAAAATTTAATGTGACATATTAACATGTAATTAATAACTACATGTTAAGAACTAAAGAAATGTATGTTTATGTTATCTCTCTTATCTAAAATTTTCCGGCTTAAAATTTAAAGAATGCTGATAGCTGACATATATGTGATAATATCTACTCCTACAAATAAATTGATATAATCAAATACAAATTTAGCTTTTTATGGCTGTATTAGGAGACTCCTTTAGGA
>NC_029791.2:10767329-10768886 GCF_000816755.2 Arachis ipaensis | reverse complement strand
GACATAGACATAATAATAATAATAATAATAATAATAATAATAATGAATTAAATTTAAGCATTTATGATAATCAAAACTAAAAGATATTCACAATATAATTCTCTTTAGAAATAACATTTTAGCTTTTGTCATTTCATAAAAGCTAGAACCATTGCTCTCAATTCTTAATTAATTATTGGCCTTGGTAAGGAGTGTGTTAAGCCTAATATAGCATCACTCAAAGAGAGAGAAAAGCTAGAAATATGTCAATTAAGGGGAAAATTAAAAGGGCTTATGTCACTATCTTAAAAGTGAAGTAGTGATGAATTATGTTACAATTATATGATAAAATCATATTAGAATAGCAACAACATCAAAATCTTGAACATGGATCGGAAATTCCATTCCCTCCCCCTGGCCTTGAAACGTTCCATATATGATGCTATGTGCTCTATACTCTCAACACTTTCAACCTATTATTAGGGTTAGGATTGCTTTTTCCTTTTGTTTTTTGCGTTGATATTCTTAGTGATTTGCTGAATGCATTACCATTGACATTTGAGATTAATTAGTTGACATAATTAAGATATGTTTTTTTCTTCGATTATATTATATGTATACCAAAATCAATTATAAAAAATAGTTATTAGTATAAAATAAATAAAATATAAATATATATTAAAAATAAATTAAATTATATTTATATTTATATACAAATAATTAATAATTAATTTTAGTGGCCGATTTTAATATCCGAGTAGTATTGATAGTTGTTTCTTCTGCACTTGATTTGAGCACAGAATCACACTAGATATGTGCGAGTGGAAAAGATAAATACGTGGTTTCTATTACATTACATTCTCATATGCCATTCATTTTGGAGGGGACTTTTTTCATCTTTCACAACACGTGTTAGCATTATAATTAATGATTTTGTTAAAAAACTATATTTCTTTTCATCAACAATCAATCAATATATAAACTAGTGGATGGACAAAAATATAAATTTAAATTATTTTTGTGGAGAAAAAAGAAAAATAAAAAAAGATTTATTATTAGTTAAAAAATATTAGAAATATAAATATTTAAATTTTCTCTTTCTTCTATTAATTTATGATATGGTATCAAAATTTTATGTTTAAAAAATTTAAAGTTTAATTTTTGGTAAACTTCAAAAATGGAAAAAATAGTATAAAAAAAATTATATAAAAAATTAAACGAATTCAAAAAAGGTTCTTACTTAAGGATGAGTGTTAGAGATATAACGATTCATATTATATCTTTTTATTAATTTAAACAATTAGAAAAAATAATTTTATGATAAAAAAAATATTAGTTCCATTTTTTCCCCTAGACCCCAATAACTAATAAAATCGGAGAGATCGTTATTCATGAAATTAATAAGATGTAGAGAATTCATAGTTTTTACACTAAGGAAAATTCTCTTGATTCCATATAATTTTCTTCACATTTATCATATCCTATACATAGTGGTCATATTACTAATCTATTACATGTTTATTCCATTTTTATTTCTTAGATTTTTTCTCATTTTTGTTAGAAATTTAATTATTATGT
>NC_029791.2:10766117-10767250 GCF_000816755.2 Arachis ipaensis | reverse complement strand
AAAAAACGTGTCAAAAATTACACCTCTTTTTATTGATTTAAATTTTTAGAAGAAGTAATTTTTACGACAAATTTAACTGTCAAAGTCCGCATAAATAAAACCACTCACTCGGAGTCCGCCACCAAAGTTGAAGTGTCTGCCCATCTTAGGATCTAAGTAGTCCCTTCTTCTAGAACAAGCTAAGAACAAATTAAGAAAGCTTTTGACACTCAAATGAATCGTTGGAAAACCTTTTACCTTAATACAATACAGTTAGTAGTAGGCATAATTTTATTTCCATATTAAGCTAACGTGTCCAAAATAAAGTTATTGAAACTCTCGGTAAATTTCATATACGGGAAGTTTTTATGGCAAAGAAGAAAAAAAAAAAAGAAGGATAAAATGCATGAGTTGGGATAACTTTACGGATAGTGCGTGTTGTGTGTGTATGTGTGATATGGATGAACCCATATTTGCCCTTGTGGCAAGCACAATAGTGTATAAGTGGATAAGATATTATTAAAAAAAATAACAGTAGTGTGTGATAATTATGATCTTAATAATAAATGTAAAATACTTCTTTAAAAGTATATCATTTTCTTATTGTTTATTTCTTGGAGAATATGTGAGTATCTAATTTAAATGAGGTTTATATTTTATTAGCTATACATAGCCTGTCAAGTGCTATTGTATTTTTTTTTTTTTTTTATATGAGATGGACACTGATTATTCACAAATAGAGTGCGAATTTTTATTTATAACAATATCTTATACTTTTTTTGTATTTATGCAAGGAATAATCAAGCTAGAACTAACTTTTTTTAAGTTAATATTAGTATTTTTTTAATTATCTTTTGATGTTCATATTTATTAATTATCTTTTTAAACTATAAATTCTAAATTCCAAATAATCTAATGTTAAAGGTTAATATTTTTATCAATATTAGTTAATATTTTAGATTTATACTTTATTTTATACTATTAGGATTTAAAATTTAGAGTTTAGGGTTTAAAATTAAGTATAAAAACACCTTTATTAGTTGTTTATATAGCATTGCTCAATCTTAAATTCTAAATCTTTTAAAAAAAAGTGAAGATTAAAAAAATAATTTTACAATAAAAAATTGAAGAATATTGACTAATTAAAAATTAAT
>NC_029791.2:10743945-10765936 GCF_000816755.2 Arachis ipaensis | reverse complement strand
ACTTTCTTTATTAGATAGTATATATTATTCATAATTATGAAATGTATTATTTATATTGATTACTTTTTAGACTTTTGATTCATTTTATTCTTAGATGTGTATTATTTAGTTATATCCTTTCATAATGTTAAAAATGGGTGATGATAGTTACACACCTAAATGGATGTGTATAATTAAAACATTTATTGAATTTAAATGTGAAGAAAATAAAAATAGAAATAAAAAGAATAAATACGTGACACCATATTATATTCTTCATAATAGTGGTAAAATACTAAATTAGATGAATAAAAGCAAAATACTTATTTATTAGGTGCATAAATACTATTTTGACAAAAATATTTCTCTAACTATATATCACTCCCTCGTATAAAAAAGAGCTACATTGCTCTATGGAAATCTAACGTAAGTTAAAGTTTCACAAATTTGTCAAGCATAGTATGCTAATAGAATTAACAGAATTATCAAAAACAGATTGTTAGTCATAGAATTTGTTGGTTAGTTGATTTTGATCTCTTAGTTTTCTTGACTTGTGACTAGTATATATGTATGCTGCACTTCTTTTCTATAAAAAGCAGTGTTATTTCTTGGTAAATACACTATAATTCAGTATTTTTTACACAATAACATTTTTATTTTATCATACGTTTACAATTTTCAATTTCTAATTTTTTCTGCAATTTTTTAGTTTATAGTTTTTTGTTATGCAAATGTTCAGTGAAAATTCTTTCATGGTATCAATATTTAGTAGCTTAAGGTTCTTAATCGATTCATAACTGAATTTGTATAAAATTCATCCTTCTCTTCAATTAATAATATCTCTAATTCAGATCTTTCATCAAATTACAAGTAGTTTAAGATTGCTGAATCAAAAGCTTTTCAATCTAATCTAAGATAAATTAGGAGAGAACAATCATAGAACTTGGCAACAACAAGCTATTACAGCAATTTATGGCCAAGATCTACAAGAACGTCTTTTTCCAAATAAGATTTCAACCAGCTTTCCTTTAAAAAAGATAGGTTTGCAAATAAAGAATCTACTACATACAAACAATGGAGGCAGGAGTATTACAATTTAATATCTTGGAAGTTAGCTACACATCTTTCAACAATAAAATGGTAGGACTTCAATTTGCTTATTATTGAACAAACTAAAGCAGAGAAAATGAGAGCAGAGAGCTAACGCAATATGATGAAGGTTTTGAATATATTCCTCAATTGTATTGTACAAGAGTCATAGATAGATAGATAGATAGATAGATATAGCAATGTGCAGAAACAAATTCTTCTAAATGGAATAACAAACTCATAACAAACTCTGTCTAGTCAGTAATATAATTCTAACTAACTACTAGACTTATTTATATGATTATCCTTAATACTCCCCTTCGAACTTAGAGGGGAGGCATCACTGACTCTAAGTTTGGACCGAAATTTTGCAAATAATGTGATGGAGAGAGGCTTTGTTAGTATATCGGCAATTTGATCTTGTGCTGGGATATGAACAACATAGAGAAGTTTCTGATTTAGTACGTATGTCTCTAAGAAAGTGTAAGTCAAGTTCTAAATGCTTACAATGGTTGTGTAAGACGGGGTTAGCAGCTAATTGGCAAGGACTCAAATTGCCACAATAAATTGTTGGGGGAAGAGGCTGAGGAATCTGAAGTTCTTGCAACAATTGTGTGATAGAAATAAGCTCAGACAAAGTAGACGCAAGAGATCTATATTCGGCCTCAGTACTGCTGCGGCTCAACTTTGTTTGTGACATTTCCATGAAATTAAGTTGCTCTTCAGGTAAATAGAATAGCCAGTGACTGATTTGCGGTCATCCATATCACCACCCCAATCTGCACCTACAAAAGCCAAAAGTCTGAAATCAATGCATTTGTTGAAGATTAATCCATGTACTGTACCTTTTAGATATCTGAGAACTCGTTTTGTAGCTTTCCAATGCAGAAGAGTTGGGGCATGCATGAATTGTCACAATTTATTAATGGAGAAGGACAAATCGGGTCTTGTTGTAGTGAGATATTGTAAAGCTCCAATAATAGAGCGATACAATTTGGGATTTTCAAATGGTTCTGAATCATGTAAAAATAATTTCTGATTAGAGAGCATAGGAATAGGCACTGGGTTTGCTTCCAGCATTGAAGCTTTCTTAAGAATTTCATGAGCATACTTTTTTTGAGATAATAATATCCTGCCATCAGATAAGTAGATAGCTTCCAAACCAAGAAAATAATTAAAAGTTTTCAGATCTTTAAGAGAAAAAATAGAATTTAATTATTTGATCAAAACCTCAATTTCTTGTTTATTGTTTCCTGTAAGTACAATATCATTAACATAGACTAGAAGGTAAGCAACTGAATTAGGAGTTTTTCTCACAAAAAGAGATTCATCAGACTTAGTATTAATGAAACCAAACTGGTTTAAAGTGGCAATAAGGGTTAGAAACCAAGCTCTTGGAGCTTGTTTCAAACCATACAAAGCTTTATTCAACTTACAAACCAAAGACGTATTTGGATGAGAGTAGCCTTTAGGTCGGTGCATGTAAATTTGTTCATTTAATTTGCCATTGAGAAATACATTGTTGAAGTTGAATTGCCTCAATGGCCAACCATTTGAAAGAGCAATTGTTAATATAATTCTGACAGTGGAGGGTCTAATTACTGGACTAAAAATGTGATCATAGTCCACACCCTCAGTTTGATGAATCATCAAACTGATAAATCCCAAGTTTTACACTGCATAAGGGCTTGGAATTCTTGATCCATAGCTGCTTTCCAGTTAGGATTGGTTAAAGCTTGAGTGACAGTTTTTGAAATTTGTTTTGATAATTCTGGAGTTATTGAAGTAGTGAGAATTTGGGGAGGCTGTCTAATAGACTTTGATCTTGTAATCATAGAATGTGTATTAGTAGTAGTAGTAGGTGGTGGTAGTGGTGGTAAACATATCTCAATATTCTGGATTGAAATTTGAGATGGTGGACATACTAATGAGGACTCTAAAAGTGTATGGTGATGCAGAGGATTCTGGTCTAGGAGATTCATTATTAGGAGTAGTAGTGGTGGTCAAGGTAGGTATAGAAGGTGTTAGGTAATTGTTAGAGTGTGTGTTGTCAGGCTTAGGAGAAATCTAAATTGGTATGGTAGACATAGAATCTGATGAGGTATTTGAAGAAAAGAGTGGTGCTGAAGGAAAGAGGGTAAAATATGAAAATTCTTGTTCATCAAATATCAGGTATAAAATCAAATTAAAAATGAATAATTAACTTAATCAAAGAGAAAAGGTATATTAGAAAAAATATGAAGATACAATGGTAAAATAATAACATTAGGGCTGAAAGCGTCATTAAAAACTTAATGAAAACGGTAAAAAGAAAAGTTAAATAAAAAAGACAAAATGGTAAAATGTGACAAGGATGAGACATTTTAAGAAAGAGCCGGGTACAAGTTTTTATAAAAGAAGGGAGGAGAAGTCCCTTAGAAATAAATTCTGTTGAGATGTGTCGCGGAAGAAGAAACTGTAAACCCCAAGGTGCTAAGAAGTACCTGGTAGAGCGGACTTCCATCCCACCAGGCCAGAGACTATATGAACGTGGGGACTCCCGTCATATGGATTGCTACTCACTGAGAGCACCTTGTATTTTTGGTCCATTCTTTATTAGTGTCGCGATTGTATTTCGGGTACTGGTGCCCGATCGACCCAGTGGAGTAGCCATATCCGGACTTGGACTGGGTAACGTCGGGCTGCGGGTAGCCAACTGACACATGAGCTCATGATCTGCGTAGGACCAGACATGCATCATACTTGGTTGCTGCATTTTCTTGCTTGTTGTCTTCTTACTTGTATATGTGACTACTATACTGTTATATACTTGTGATTGCATCTGTTTGTATGATTGATTACTGTTGTAGCCTTATAAACGATTAGACTTAGACTGCGGACCTCCTTAGATTTTTCGTATAGTATCCTACTGGAACCTTAAGTTCTCACCCCCATTTTCCCATGTCCGCAGATGGGGACCGGCGTGATCTTCTTTGAGTACCCAGCGTACGGCAGGTACGTGGATCCCGTGATGGAGAGGGCGGTATTTTGGGATAGTCCACGTACACGCACCTACTATCTTCCTAACTGTCCTTTCTCTTACCCTCTGCCCAGCAAGGAGTTTGATCCTGACATGCCTTATGATACACTGCTATCCGAGTTTCACCCTTGTAGATGCCAGTATCCTTTTTCGCCTTACCCTATGAACATGGCAGAGCCAATACCGGAGTCTCTGATCATTGACATACCCGAGTATCCACCATAATTCAACCCCGAAGAGGATCAAGTAGTTCCTGACGTACCTATGCCTGACGCTCCACCACCACCCCCTGTAGCCGAGCCAGGATTCGACAGATCAGGGGTGCCTGAAAGCTCTGGTTTTGCACCTTCAACCGAGTTTAGCTCAGATGCGTGGATTAACCAGATGATGGCGGATCTGTACTCTAGCTATTTTGAGACCGGGGAAGAGGATTCCACAGAGGATGCGAGTAGCAGTAACATCACTAATGTGTCAGAGTGATTCCGTCGCTTCAACATATTGTGACAACAGTTTCTGGAGATCTAGTATCAACAGCAACAGCAGTAGTAGTAGTAATCTTAATAATAGTGGTCCTTGCCCTCACTCTTGAATAGCTTTTTTAGAGGGCTAGCTCTTTTTATTTATTTCATAATGTAGATCGGGTCCCAGTTTAGGGTGGCTCTTGTGAGCCGGGGCCTGTAAGTGAAAGATGAAGTATGTAATTAAGTATGAATTTGGATTTTGTGATGAATTAAGCCTGTGGGCATTTCATGTATGATATGAGTATGCTATGCTATGCTTTTTCCGTTTCCTATATTAACTGCTTAATTTATAATTATTCTAATATGCGCGACTAGATACACGATTCTCGACTAGCGCTACAGGCTCATATGCATACACTTAATATATAGTCTAAAGTATCTAAAGTCAGCTAAATAGTAGCGCCTGGCTACTAGTCTTGGTCATGACAGGCTAGAAGTTGGGTCGTTATATTTTCAGCTTTTGTTCAATTCAAAACTGTTATGAAATATCTCACAAGATATAAAATTAAAGAGTTTCAATCAGATCATAGTGGTGAGTATAGTTCACATCGGTTCTCAACCTTTTTAACTAATAATAGCATTCTTCATAGGCATTCTTACCCTCACACACATGAACAAAATGAATTGGCTGAAAGAAAGCATAGACATTTGATAGAAACTACCTTAGCTATGCTTTCTACAACATCCATACCTTTAACCTTTTGGGATGAAGCTATAGTTACTGCAGCATATATCATAAATAGATTTTTCACACAAGTATTAGATGGCAAGATACCTTATGAAGTTCTCTTTTAACATTTTAAAGTATTTGGAAGCACATATTATTCCCTCTTAAGACCTTATAATAAAACTAAGTTTAATTACAAATATGAAAAATGTATATTTATTGATTATGCTGCTAATCATAAAGGGTATAAGTGTATGTCTAAAACTAGCAAGATATATGTCTCTAGAAATGTTACCTTTGATGAAATGCATGCATTTTCCATACAAAAAATTATTCTTATCTTATCAAAATATTTTAAACATCAAGCATTCCAGTGAGAAATTAGATAATTTTTTTTATTTTGTTCCTCATACTATTCTTGCAATTGCTAAAGTTATTCCTTCTTATAAATCAGATTCTATATCACATACTAATATTTTGTCCTCTTCACAAGCCTCAAATAATATCCCTAACCCCCTTCTATCTCTACTGATTCCACAGCTCCTACACTTCCCACTTTTGGTTTTGAGGTTCTTCTCTTTCCTGAAAGTACTAATCCTTCTATTGAAACTCCTTAACCATCTCAACCAAATTTCAAAAATATTTCTACCAAAATATATCCTATGATTACTAGGACTAAAACTCAAAAATTAAAATCCAAGATTTTCACTACTATTAACACATATAGATCTCTTGATGATGACATTCCAAAGACTGCTACTGCAGCCCTAACTATTCCTCATTGACATCAAGCCATGAAGGAAGAATTTAAAGTCTTGGTTAGAAATAACACATGGACCTTAGTTCATCCTCCACCTAATGCTAAGATTATAGGTTCTAGGTGATTTTTGCTGTAAAATGAAACCCAGATGGATCTATTCAAAAATAGAAAGCTCGATTAGTGGCTCAAGGCTATATCTAATTTTAAAGTATAAACTTTGATGAGGTATTTAGTCCTGTTATTAGATCAACGACCATTAGATTAATTCTGAGCTTAACTTTATCTAAGAATTAGGTTATTAGGCAATTCGATTTTAATAATGCACTTTAGAATGGTGATCTTAAACAAGTTATTTATATGAAACAGCCCAAAGGCTTTGAGATTAATGCTTATATTCAGTGTTGCAGGTTGAATAGGTCTCTATATGGTCTTAAACAAGCGCCAAGGGAGTGATTTCTTAACTTAAACAATACCTTGTCTCATTTCGGTTTAAAAAATGCTCAATCGGATACATCTTTATTCATAAAGCAATCTGCCATATATGCTATCTATATTCTTTGTTATGTTGATGATATCATCATCACTGGAAATGATCCTTTTGAAGTCGATTCTATGACTAAACAATTGAACTCTATTTTTACCTTAAAAGATTTAGGAGAATTAAGTTATTTTTTAGGCATTGGGGTTAAGAGAACAAATTTTGGACATTTGCATCTCTCTCAAACCAAATATGTCACTGACTTGTTGTCTAAAATTAACATGGAAGAAGCATCAGCAATGCCAATTCCTATGGTATCCTCTTTATAGTTGTATTCCACAGGTTTTGAAGATTTTCAAGATTCCAAACTGTACAGATCCACAGTTGGGAGTCTACAATATTTATTTGCAAGCTGAGCCAGTTTATATGATAAAAATATAATTGGGGTTTAATAAATTCAAAGTATTAAAATCCTAATAGAAGGGGGACACGAAAAGAATGGCACCAAGAAGAGGAATTTATTAGCATAAAGAGACACAGCGGAAACATAAAAGATAGATAAATATTTTCCTATTAGACCTCTAAGATACCTGTTCTTAGCAACCTAGGTCACCGAAAAGGATTCCCTACTAGACCTTCAAACAACTTGTCCTTGACAACCTAGATCAGAGGGACGAAAACTGAAAGAAACCACCACGCAGATCACCTTAGTGTTGGATCCTCCAATCTTCCTTATGCAACAAGCGAAGCAAATCACTCACCTCACTTCTCACACAATAAAAACGTGCTTAAAGCAACTGAAATTTATTCCTGTAAAAGTTATTCCAAATGGTCTCACCAAAGGTGTTTAAATAGGCCCTTAAGGCCTTAACAAACTAACAAAAAGATAAGATAAGATTTTAAAATTTAAATAAGATTTGATCTTAATGGATTAGATCAGATTTGATTTAAAATTTAAAATTTCTAAAAATATGATAACTAATTTAAATCAGATTTGATCTTAATGGATTAGATCAGATTTGATTTAAATTTAAAATTTCTAAAAATACTACTAAGCATAGCAGATTTAAAACAAGTCTTCTAACAAACTTTTGACCACATAACAAACTAAAAAAAGTCTAAAATTTTGAAATTTAAAGATAAATTATGCCTCCCACTGAATTTGGAAAGCATTATTAGGCTTCTTGCTATCCTGACTTAGCCCAATGGACCTTGCCCATTCTTACTTGGTTAGAACTTGATGTAACTCCATATGTATAAGCGTTGCCAAGTTCTCAAAGCTCTCCTTGAGCTTCTTTGCACGTGCTCTAGTGATGGGGCCCTCTGAAAGTGTGAAATTTTTATTCTGTCATTTTGTCTTAGAATCTCCAATTGTCTTTCCAAACATGTATCATTATACATAAGCCTTTGCTTACACATTGGAAAGCTGTTAAAAGAGTGCTGAGATACTTAAGTGGAACTAAAGAATATGGCTTGAGTTTTCACAGCAATTCAGATTTTAGAATCTATGAATTTTCTGATCCTGATTGGACATGTGATCTAGAGGATCGAAGGTCAACTTCAGATTTTTGTGTGTTTTTCGGCTCTAATTTAGTATCTTGGTCTTATAGGAAATAACATACGGTTAGTAGATCGTTAATTAAGGCAAAGTTTAGGAGTTCGGCCTCTTGTGAAGTTGAAATTGTATGAATCGAAAATCTGCTAATAGAGCTAGAAGTTCATCTTCAAACCTCACCTATGATATTTTGTGGCAATTTAAGTGTTATGATGCTAACTCAGAATCCCGTTCTTCATGATAAGTCCAAACATTTTCAATTGAATATCCAATTTGTTCGAGATAAAGTTCAAAAACAACACCTTCAGGTGACGCACATACCTTCAGGAGCAAACTTAGAATTATTCCAAGACCAATCATAAGTTTGAGGGAAGATGTCTAACATAGTATACTCACATAATTAATAGAATTACCAGAAACAAATTACTAGTTATAGAGTTTGTTAGTTAGTTGGTTCTATGCTGCATTTTTTTCTTATAAAAAACAGTGTTATTTTTTGGTAGACACACTTATAATTCAATATTTTTTGCACTAACATTTTTATTTTTTCATTACGTTCACAATTTTCAGTTTTTGATTTTTTCTGTAATTTCTCCGTTCATAATTTTTTAATGTGCAAAAATTTAGTAAAAATTCTTTCAAAATCACTGAGATTTTGAAAATTGAAATTGGTCATTAGAATAATAAAGTTAGATGTTTAAAATTTAAAAATTCAATTAAAATTTAATTGTATAAAATATATATTTAAAAAAATATGTTTTATTATTTTAAATTGATTTAGTGTTAAAAAATTGAATCGAATCGATTAATTAATTTGTTTTTCGACCAATTTTTTTATTTTTTTACTGATTCATTACGATTTTTTATTTAAATTGGATTAATTTAGTGACCAATGCTCAGTTCTCAAAATCATTCAAATCACACTTTCTTTTTTTTCTTCTGAAGTTTTTAAAACTCCCTGCACCAAAAAAAAACCCAATTTTAGTTTATTGTTCCCCCAAAACAACACCATTAATTTATTATTGCCACTAGAAACAAAGATTGATTTGATTTGTTCACCGATAAGCTGCTTTGACATCTTTCTTCCTAGGCTTGAAAAAAACAATAACAACAATAATAATAGTAGTAGTAGTTGAATGCAGAGTTGTGTAATACACTAATTCATGTGTGGTCATGTCGAATGTTAAATAAAACAAAAATTAATGTCGCAATCATCAAGCTGTTAACACCAACCAATGAATATTTTTTCCTGCAAAGACCAAGATCCCATCATTAATATCATGGCAATTTGGCGAAGTTCATCTCCCCGCAACTCCCCAACCCTATACACCTAAGGAAAAAAAGAATAAATAAATGAAAATTAAATTATTGAGTATAGGTATTTCCCCGAGCCACTAGCTAGGTAGTACAGTGTTGATTTAGAAGACAATTTGCAACCGATATTCATCTTCATGCATGCATTTGGAGGGTGCATGCGTGGTTAGTTGATCTTATCTTTTTGACATAATGTAAAGACATACTAAAAATTATTATGTATATTAAATTAACAAAAAATCTGGCTGGGTGAATAATATAAAATTTTGTACAAATAGTTCAAAATTAGATCTCATTTTAGATATTATTTTATTATACGAAGATTGTTCTCACTATTATCATCGAAAATATTCGAACTAAAAGATAAAAACAACTACTAAACGAGATTAGAAGTATAACATAAATTCTTATATTAGTTCCTAGAATCAATATTAGAAGTTAGTTGCATAAAAATATAAAAAGACTGCTCTTAAGTCTTAATAACTATTAGTGGGTCTTGGAAATTAATTCACTTTAAACATCCTACTAATCTTCCAAAACATAGATGCATCCAAAAGTAGCGACGATTTTCAAGAACAAATCTCAAAAGAAATATATAAGCTGCAAAGTTCTACCTGTTGGTGACGGTAATTGTCCAAGTTCAAGTCACTGCTGATATATATTCATAGTGCAGGATGGACAATAATAATGGAATAAAATGTACCTAAATAAAAAAAAAGAAACACATAATGGATCATGGAAAAAATATATATAGCATGATATTATATGTATGTATGGGGAATAATCTACGCCAACCACTGCACATATGCGTTATTGATGTATATAGTAATTGACCATAGATGATGCATCTGATCTATCCAATGCAACAAATTAAATTTGAGTTGGAGTACTTAGTGGTTTGCACTTCTTTGTTGGAATACTTAGTGGTTTGCACTTCTTTATCATTCAATGGTCATAAAATTATTTATTCTAAAAATTTTAATCAATAAAAGANNATGTTTAATCTAAAATTTAATTTTTTATATATTCACTTTCTAATATTTTAGAGAACTAGTTAAAGAGAGTTGGAGTAGCTGTCATTATAAAAAAGCAATGTTATATAATTTCTATATAGAACAAAAAACTAGAACATGAAAAATAAAAGAAGAACTAGAACGAATAAGTAAAAGAATATCTGAAAAATATTTTTTATTACATAGTGAAAGAAAATTTTTTTCTTATCTTGTGGAGCTATGCATAACATGCTATATGTACAACACAGACTCTCTAAACAAAACCTTAGGACTTTCAAAATAAAAAATAGGGTTAAGGACTTTTTTTTTGTCTCTAAAGTTTGGGGTTAAAATTACAATTGTTTTTGATCTTTTTTTTGTATTAAAATCATCCTCAACATCATAAAACGTTATAAAATTATCTTTTTTACTTTAAAAAGATAAATTTACCTTTACAAAAAATAAATTTTAAAATTAAAAAATATAAAAAATAAATTATAAAATTAAAAATTATAAAATTAAAAAATTAAATCCCATTCTCTTTCTCCATTCCAGATCCCACCATCATCTTCAGCCTACCCCTTCTTCATCAACATCCTCTCGTCTCTCTTATCTATCCCTAAAATAACGACACCCACGCAGCTGTGCTGCCAGCCTCCCAACTGGTGCTGACGAGCTTCCATCCGCAGCAAACCGCCACCTGTCAACTCACTGGCGACGACGACCACAGCCACCACAAAGAGAGTCTCGAGCACCGTCGACCAAGTGCTGCACGTTCTCTAGACCTCTTCGCTGGCGACGACGACCACGGCCTCACGAACGGAGTTTCGAGCACCATTATTGTTACCCCGCGCAACCAAAGCTCTCAACCCCCGACCCTATGCCGTCCGTTCCTCCCGACGAAGAAATTGACGGCATCTCGTCACCACAGAAGACGACGTCAACAACCACGCGAAGGTAGTCCGTCTCTTTCTCGCGCCTAACCACAGCCTCCGTCAGCCCTAAACCCACTGTTTGTGTTCTGTTTGTTGTTTTTCTTTTTTTTAAACCATTAATTGAAAGGAACAAACATGAATAAATTAATTATTGTTAGTGCTGTTGTTGTTAGCAGAAGAGATATGGTAGTTGGTAAGGAAGAAAATTGTTGTTATTCCTTTCTGTCTTTTCTTCTATTGTTGTTGCTAATAGTATTAGTGGATTGTGAGAAGGAGTCTGTGGGTTGTGTCTGGTAGTGAGAGATGAAGGTAGAGGTGTGGGTGATTCGGTGTATATGGTGATAGGTGCATGAGATTCAGTGGGTTACTGGTATTGGATGTGAGGTTGAACGGTGGTGGGTGGGTGAGAAGAGCTTGACTTTCATCAAAAAGCAAAACGGGTCCCCTCCCAAATCTGGTGCATATGAAGTAATTAATAACTTTTGTGATGGAATATTATCTTTAATTTCTGGAGCTGGTGGCAAAGCTTCCGTATCTATTATTTCATTTATCCCAGCATCTTTTGCAATGTACTTGTGGCCAATAATGTAACTAGAATGAAGAGTTTTGTTGGGAAAAGGTTTTTTAATTTTAAAATTTATTTTTTGTAAGGGTAAATTTTTTTTAGGGTGAAAATGATGATTTTATAACATTTTGTGATGTTGAGAATGATTTTAATACCAAAAAAAAGTTGGATACGATTTTGATTTTGGCCCTAAACCTTAAGGATGAAAAAAGTACTTAACCCTAAAAAATACTATCATAACCAAATTCGATTCTCTTGATCTTACTTTTTTGTTTTGCTAACAACTTCTAAAATAAGGGAATTTACATTCTCATCCTTAATATCTAATAAAATTGAGAGAGTACGTAAAGAAATTTGTATATTAATTATTCAATTGAGAATAGAAAAGAATGACTAACTATATATATACACAAATGTAAAACAAACTAACAAAGTTTTAAATTTTAAACTATGCTAACAAACTAAAAGAGTTTTAAATTTTTAAACTTCTTTATGGACTTCTGAAGGTAGTTGATTTAATATGTCCCTGCAAGCTGGAGAATGGTATATATCGAGAATCCCAGCTTGGAAATGAAACGGTTGAGTAGGCAAAGGTATAAGGTCCCACATTGGTTGGGGAGGGAAACGAAGCATGCTTTAATTATAAGGGTGTGGATACCTCTCCCTAGTATGACGCGTTTTGACGAGTGAGTGTGGGGGCTTTTGGCTATCATCCCTATCATCAAAGTCAAAACCGTGAGGCCTTGTGTGCCAAAGCGGATAATATCGTACTAGCGGGTGGTCTGGGCTGTTAGAGATGGTATCATAGCTGGAGCCCGGATCGATGTGCCAGCGAGGGTGCTGGGCTCCTGATGCAAGGCGGAAGTCAGCCAATTAAGAATTCAATATAGAAATAGCGTTGTGAGTACAGTTTTTAACCAGTTAAAATCCGCTCATCAATTTAGAAAGGTTGTCACAAAATTAGAATAAAAATACTGGGAGTATGAATCCCAGGTCGTCTCCCAACGAGTTGACAAAAGGGTGCTATCTTATTAATCAGGAGTATTCCGAGAAATTTGAGAGTTGAATGCCAGAAAATAAATAATTGTAAATTAAAAGAGAATTATATATTCTAATTAAAAAGCCTTGGCTGGGGGAATGATTAATTGGAAATTTCATCTTTGTTGGAATTCTCTCAAGTGTAGTATAAAGAGGTTGTTGTTTTCACTTAATTCACCCTTACTAAATAAAGGAAAGTCAAGTGATTGAACTAACTCTTATTCGCAAATCCTAGTCCTCTCCCTTGGGAAGGTCTAGCATTAGTAAATAGAGAATTAGCCAACAACTTCCAATTTAACTAATCACTTGAGCATTCCAACTCAAGTGTCTCCTTTTAATCAACCCCCATGTCAAGTAGGGAATCTACTCCATTGACATGAAAATTACTTGCATAGAATTAAAAAGGGAATAAAAAGAAGACATGATAGATAATAACTACAAATCAATTAAAAGTAAAAGTAATCCTTTGCATTAATAAATTCTAAAAATAATCCAATTGTAACTCTAAACAAGAATTAAGAATATGGAATAGTAAAGAAACAAGGAAACAAACTAGAATAATATCTTCAACGGAGGTAATGACTCTTCAATATCCAAAGCAAAAGCATAAAACTAAGAATATGTGAATGTAAAAGAAAACCTAGAGGAAGAGTAATTTCTCTCTAAATTCATATCTAAAAACTAAAACTATGCTAATGAGAATCTGTGTTGAGTCTCTGCTCATTTTCTGGCTCTAGTCTATGTTTCTGGGACGGAAACTGGGTCAAAACTCGGCCCAAAATCGCCCCCAGCATTTTCTGTTATTTCTGCAGATCATGCATGTCACGCGTACGCGTCAGTCATGCGTACGCGTCGCTGGTTGTCTTGGCGTGTCACGCGTACGCGTCATCTACGCGCACACGTCTTTGTGCAAACTCCAATCAATGCGTACGCGTCAGGTACGCGCACGCGTCACTGTAAATTTCTCCATGTCGCGCGCATGCGTGAGCCATGCGTGCGCGTCGATGCTCGCTGGTTATCTCCTTAGTTTCTTGTGTTCCTTCCATTTTTGCAAGCTTCCTCTCCATTCTCTAAGCAATTCCTGCCCTATAAAGCCTGAAACACTTAACACACGGATCATGGCATCGAATGGTATAAAAGAGAATTAAAATACACAAATTAAAGACTCTAGGAAGCAAGTTTTCAATTATAGAACAAAACTAGGAAGGAATTGTAAAATCATGCAAATCATATGAATAAGTGGGCAAGGACTTGATGAAACCACTCAATTGAACACAAGATAAACCATAAAATAGTGGTTTATCAACCTCCCCACACTTAAACATTAGCATGTCCTCATGCTTAGCTCAAGGAGATCAAAAGACTAAATAAGAGAAAGTAAGACTCATGAGATGCAACCTATGTATGAATACAACTATATGCTAAGATGATTCTGCCTATTTGGTTAAGAGTAAATAAGTTCTTCAAGACAAACATAAGTCAAATTCTACTAATTCAAATTATACAATAAAGACAAGTAAACTTGTAAGAAGACAGCTCATGAAAGCAGGGAACATAGAATCAAGCATTGAACCCTCACTAATAGTGTATGTACACTCTAATCACTCAAGTGTATAGGGTAATCATCTCTAGTCTTCTCTAGTCATGCTTTCTAAACTTTGTTCTTCACCTAACCAATCAACAAGTATTTAATGTACCAATACAAACATCATGAGGTCTTTTCAAGGTTGTAATGAGGCTAAGGTAAAGGTGAGGGTATATATATGGCTAAGTGAGCTATAAATTGAATCTTTGATTAACCTAAACTCTTACCTATACACACACTCTATATACTTTTAAAATCATGCCTAGCTACCCAAAAATTCCACTTTTGTATTACATACTCATGCATCAACTTTTCTTTTAATTTTATCACATATGCATTGATTTTTCATTAACTTAATATTGGGGTAATTTTATCCCCTTATTTATTTATTTAATTGAATATTTTATTTTATTTATTTTTTTAAATGAAAGTAAATATAACTTATCAATGCACATGGATTTTTAATTTTTTTTCTGGTTTCACATGAGTAGGTACCCAAATTCTCAATATTTTATTAAAGTAAAAATATAACATATTCCCTTATTAACCAATGTTCCCACAGTTTTTCCACACTTAATTGACACACAATTTCTATTTTAAACTAACCAAAGATTCAATTGGGGTAATTAATTTATTTTTCTGCTTAAGGCTAGTGATGTGGTAAAATATAGAATAAATGGGGATTAAAAGGCTCAAAGTGGCTAACAAAGGTAAATGGAAGGGTTGGCGATTTGGGATAAGTGAGCAAAAACAATTAATGGCCTCAATCATATGCATGCATATAAATACATTAAACATTGGACATATAGGATGGAACAAAGTAAAAATTACAATTATAGAGAAGAAAACACACAAGAATAAAATATTATGGTTAAATAGTGTAACCATACAATTAGGCTCAAAAATCTTACTGGGTTGTGTGTTCTTAGCTATCATTCATGTTCCAATTTACAATCTTCAAACAAATTTAACAAAAAGTTTTAATTTAAATTAGTGAAACATTATAAAATAAAGTCTTGAAAAGAATTTTAGTTACTTTAATCAAGCAAACATACATGCAACCTATTATTATCATGCAATCTATTCTATCTAACAAAAGAAAAACTAAAATGTTGGTGTTAAGAAGAAAAATTTACCTCCGGAAGTCAGCTACTGACCGACTTCCCCACACTTAAAGCTTGGCACTGTCCTCGGTGCCATCAGTTAGGAACAAAAGGGGCTGGTAACAGCATCTCCACAGTCGGGATTGTCATGGCTCCCTGTTCTAGTAGATGAAGCGGAGTCCGGAGTGTCTGGTTCTTCTTCAGGTGGGTGGTTGCCAACAATCAGCTCCTTGAGGTATGTAAATTGGCGCTTGTTGCGGTGCTCCATTCGCTTTGCCTGCCGGTCAAGTCGGTCCAACCTCTGAAGTATCTGTAGGAGCAGCTGATTTGTTGAAGGTGCTTGTGGTGTGGAAGGAGAAGGAATATCTCCGGCCGGGTCTGTGGTCCGGCTGATAGTGGCTGCTGGTGGTCTGATATACTTCCCTTAGGGGGTGGATTTTAAGGTCCCACATTGGTTGGGGAGGGGAACGAAGCATGCCTTATAAGGGTATGGATACCTCTCCCTAGCATGACCCGTTTTGACGAGTGAGTGTGGGGAGCTTCGGCTATCATCCCTATCGTCAAAGGTAAAACCGTGAGGCCTTGTGTGCCAAAGCGAACAATATCGTGCTAGCGGGTGGTCTGGACTGTTACAAAAGGTTTGGTGAGGAAGGAACGTGAACTAATTTCATAATCCAGGCTTGAGCTTTTTGTCGAATACGGTGACAATCAACCTCCAGATTTTTGGTCCTCTCATGAAAAATCAGGTTGGATATGTAATGTACTCTGGTTATCGCAAAATAGAACCGGAGGTCTTTCACAAGTAATGCGAAGGAATTGCAGCAGATTTAATATCCATAAAGGCTCACATGTTGTGTTAGACAAAGCATGATACTCTGCTTCCACAGAGGAACGAGAACCAGTGGTCTGCTTCTTAGTTCTCCAAGACACTAAACAATCCCCAAAAAGAAGCAGTAGCCATAAGGAACGGCGGGGGCATCCGGCCCAATCGGAATCACTAAATCCACAAATATGAAGAGTAGAGTCTCTAGGAAAATACAACCCTTTGCCTAGACTATTCTTGAGATAGCGAAGAACCCGCATTGCAGCTTTATAATGAGCCTGAGAAGGAGAGGCCATAAACTGGCTAAGCTTCTGGGTGGCATACATAATATCCGGTCGAGTAGTGATCAAATAAATTAACTAGCCAACAAGACGGTGATAAATAGAAGGAATCTGAAAGAAGAGGACCATTATCTTGGTAAAGCTTAATAGTACTATCCATAGAGACAGCAGCAGGTTTAGTACCAAGTAATCCAGAATCATCTAATAAATTAATGTATATGCTGAGAAAGAGAAATACCCTTTGAAGAGTGAGCAACTTCAATGCTTATAAAATACTTTAGTGTACCAAGATCCTGTTGTGTTAAGAAATTAACTAATTTTAATTGATGATGACAAACATTATTTTATTAGATTAATCATCCAATTAGTTTTTAATCATGTTTGATAAAGTGATGCAGGCCAAAATTAAAAGAAAGAGTAGCCCAAATGCAAGGAATCAAAATCATTGCTGGTGGGTTTTTCTAACACTCGAAGCCCAAAGAAGAATACTGTAAAGCAACAGCTGGGCTAAATAAAAAAATCCAACCCAAGCCCATGAAGACTCCATCAAGCTGAAGATCTCCAAAGCCAAAGTTCACAAGTTTGCTTCGGTCAGAACCTCAGATAAAAAGAGAGAGAAAGCTTCGTTCTTCCTCTTGCTCAATTCATCAAAGAAGAAAGAAAGAGAAAGGTGAAGCAAAAGCAAATGTCTAATTGCCAAAAACAAACCGTGTTAAGCTAAGTCAGAAGATAAAGGTGATTTATTTCCATTTGCATGCATGTTAATTTCTTCACTCCTTCTCCAACTTTCTGCGATACCATTTTTTGTTAAATGAAGAAAGAAGTCTTTGATCTCTACTGCTGTAAAATCAATGGTTCACAAAGTTTCTTGGAGTCAAAGCACACTTTTAATGGTTCAGATCTGGGATTAACATTAAACAACTTTTTCATTGCTTCCCTGAGGCTTTTATCAAGCAAAAAAGGCTCAAATTAAAAATTCCTAATTTAGGAATTAGTTGAAAATGGTGAAATGGTAAGTTGGTAGCACACAGCTCGAGGAGTTGACTTTGAGGAAAGTAGTTCAGCAACTTGGAAAGAGATACGAAAGAAAGATTTTCAATTTTTTGAGATAAGGAGAAAGAACCAGAGTATGAGTTTCATTGAGAGCTTCTTGAGAAAGGTTCAACATTTTTGACAGTGCTATCTAAAGAAAGAAGCATTCCACCAAGATGAAGAACTTGATAAGTGCTTGCTCAACCCGGTTAAACTCATAGCAAAAGAGGCTGTTAAAGTATCAATCTCCTTCATGTTTTACAGATTGTAATTTCATTTTCAATGTTTATCTTTCTGTAATTTCTTGAGTGGAAAAAGGCTGAAAGTGAGAAATCAAGAAAAAGCCTATGAGTGATAAAAGTCTGAGTGAAACACTTGAGAGAAGAGTCTAGAGTGATTTCAGATTTCTTTAGGTTAGTTCTTATTTCTTGTGTCTTGTATCTAGTACCAGTGAGGTACCCATTTCTTAGTTTGGTAAGCACTAAGAGTGAAGATTTAGGTATTAACATAGGCAAGTCAAGTTAGGTTAGAACTTGAGAGGGAAAGGATTGTGTCAATCCCATGGAATTGGTGTATGTAATACTTTAACTATAGTAAAAATTCTACCATTGTTGCGGTGGAGACTGGATGTAGGTTGCATAGCACAAGGCAACTAAACCAGGATACATGATGGTGTCAACTTCTCTCTTCTCTTATTTGTTTTGTTTTTTGATATTCATGAGACAAAACGAAATTGTCTCATAAATTTTCTGCTGCTGAGTTCAAATAGATTCAGACTGAAAGTTTGTAATTAAATGGATATTGCATTAAAGTAAAAGAAGGCCATAGATTCAACCCCCCTTCTCTAAGCATTCTACAACCTTCAATCCTTAATCTTAAAATTACAGTCTAAAATCTTTTTAATAAAAGCAATTTCAGCAGCAGAATTTTCAATAACAATGATGTCATCGACATAAACTAACAGAATGCATATGTCATTGCCCAGAATTTTGACAAATAAATTATAATAAAAAATTGTCTGCTGATAACCACAAGAAAGAAGAAGAGAAGAAAGTTTCTCATACCACATTCTTGATTGTTGCAACCCATAAAGAGATTTCAGGTGCTTGCAACACTGATTGGGACGGGATAGAGTAATACCAGGAGAAAGTGCTATTTAAACTATTTATGTTAAATTGCCGTGTAAAAACGTATTATTGACATCCAATTGCTGAATTGACCATCTCTTCATTGATGCTAAGGCAATAACAATTTTGATCATTGCAGGTTTCACCATTGGTGAGAAAGTCTCGAGAAAATCAACCCCCTCTTTTTGTGTAAAACTCTTTGCTACGAGTCGTACCTTGTATCTCTCAGTAAAACCATCCGCCCGGCATTTAATCTTGCAAACCCGTTTGCAGCCAATGGGTCACACTTTTGGAGGGCAGTCCACTAATTCCTAAGTCTTGTTTAATGCCAAGGCAGCAATTTCCTCATTCATGGCATTTTTTCAGTGAGGGACCTTTTATTCTTCCTGAAAACTCCTGGGTAGAATACAAAGATGAGACATATTTATTATGTGAAAGAGAAAGGAAATCAAGAGAGAAAACTGATGAAATGGGATACCTAGAACTTGAGGAGCGAAAGGTTTGAGAATTAAGAGAATGATTTCAAATAAAATCAGAGAGATGAGAAGGTGGTCGGGACTGGCATTGGCTCCGGTGAAGGTGAGGAATTGGAGTTGGTGGGGAGGCACAAGTAGCTGGGGAGGTGGTTTGGTCAGAAAACGAGAGAAAGGAAGGGACATGAGATGAGGGTGGTGGTGATGGGAGAGATGGTGGCGATGGTGAAGTGATATGGGAAGGATGTTGTCTGGAGAAGATAGGTGTTGGGTCATGCAATATTTTACTTGGTCCAATTGGAAGTGAGGGAGTGTTTGGGCCATGGGTAGTGGGCTGGGAAAGATTTTTTATCAACGGAAAAATGTGCTCATGAAAAACAACATTTTTAGATACGACAACTTTCTTATGATCCAAAATATAGACAATATAACCCTTAAAACTATTTTGAAAGCCTATAAATATAGTCTTGTGTGTCTGGTATGAAATTTAGAACGCTGATTAGTGCTAGTGGAAACAAAACATAAACATCCAAAAATTCTTAAATCATTAAAGTTTGGTTGTTTATCAAATAAAAGCTCAAAAGAAATTTTTAAACTTGACAATACAGGATGGAACTCTATTAATCAAATAAACAGCATGATGAATGGCATAGCACGAAAAAGTAAGAGGTAAATTTGATTGAAACATAAGAGCGCCTGCAACATTCAAAATGCGTCAATGTTTACATTCGACCCTCCCGTTTTGGTGGGGAATTTCAACGCAACTTCGTTGATGAATGATGCCTTGAGATGACTAAAAATCATGTAAAAGAAATGCAGGCCCATTGTCAAAACGAATAATTTTATCCATTGTATTAAATTAGATTTTTACTAAAGCTATAAAATTCTTAATGTGTTGTGACACCTCACTCTTCGATTTTAGTAAAATGACCCAAGTAAATCGGCTAAAATCATCCATAATAGTTAAAAAATATTTGTGATTATGAATAGAGTTTTGGCAAAAGGGCCCAAATATCTAAATGCAATAATTCAAAATTAGCAGTTGCTTTATTTATACTAATATGAAAAGGAAGCTTTCTTTGTTTGGAAAAATGACATACATCACAAACTTCATCATGGTGTAATGGAATAAAAGAAAATTGTCTATGTAATATGTCTAGTCTTTGTCCAAAAATGTGTCTTAAATGGAGATGTCATAATTTGAAAGGCGTGAGATGAGTGGTATGGGTGGAGACGACGGAATGTGGTTGCAACGAATTATTGACAAAAAATGTTTGTGTAAAAACATACAATGCTTCTCGTAAGCTACCCAAACCAATTATCCTCAAGCTGTTCAATTCATGAAAGAGACAAGAAAAATTTGAAAAAGTGATTTGATAAGAATGCATATAAGTAATTTTAGATACATAAATTAGATTGAAATGAAATTGAGGCAAAAAAAGAACGTTGGAGAGAGTTAAAGAATTTGAAATTTTAACTACACCAACATAAGAAGCAATAGTGGTAGATCCATTTAGAATGTGTACGATCATGGGTTTGATTTTAGAATAAGATAAAGAATTGGACAAATTTGAAGTAATATGGTCAGTAGCACCTTAATCAATTATCCAAGCATCATTAAATATTGATTGAGATGAAGAATATTTTAAAATAAAGAAAGTTGAAGAAGAGCATAAATGATGGATTTTTAAAATTGGGCTTGGGAGAAGCCCAATTTGAGAAGAAGGAAGAGTTGTCTCATCTTTGGTTTGCGGATGCATGAGCCTCAGCTTTCTTCAAAAAAAAAAAAGTCATAAGAGTGTTATGTTGTGCTAGTGTCAAGCTAAGAACCATTTCTGGTGGATTACCCTTAGCGTCTTTCTCACGTTTATTTTGAATACTGAAGGAATAGAGAGGTGCGGCAGCTGCGCTATTGACAGAGTAGTAGTGTGATTTGGGAGGCGTGGTCGACCAGGAAAACACGGATGACTTGGCGGATAGCAGTGATTTGCATAATAGATGTCAACGGTGTGGCCTATTCGTCCACAATGAGTGTAGATTTTCGACCGAGCACCTCCGCGCGCGTCCTGCCTCGGCAAGGGAGGAACCATGCCCCGACCTGAGGAAGGGCATCGGCTATCGATGGCAGTTGTCAGAATTTTTTGTTCATCAGGAATGCTAGAGGCAGCGAGCAATTGTCGTTCATGTTGGATAACCATGGCGAAGACCTTAGTTGCTGGTGGAAGAGGATCGAGCAAAAGTAATTGGGATCGAACAACTGCAAATCGTTCGTCGAGCCCTTTCAAAAATCGAATAACAAAATCCGTGAGTTTTGATAGAACAAGCAAAGATGAAGGGGTCGGGAGTTTTGCATCTCTTCCCATAAAGTTTTGAGTGCTATGTAGAAGTCAACAACGGATAGGGAACCTTCTTCAACCCATATATTTTCTCTTGGAGTTCGACAATGCGGAGAAGATCAGTCTGTGAAAACCTCTCACGAAGGTCCTACCAAACAGAAGAGGCAGTAAAGAGGTAAATTACACTCTGGGTTATGGATGGTGATAAAGAATAAAAGAGCCAGAAGAAAACAAGATTGTTGCATCTCTCCCAGACAGAGAACAGAGGGACATCAAAAAAAATTATGCCAGTGAGGAATCCATATTTGTTTTTGGAGAT
>NC_029791.2:10726262-10743894 GCF_000816755.2 Arachis ipaensis | reverse complement strand
GAGCACAGAAGAAACAAGAACACAGGTAGGATTCTCACTTGGATGTATATAAAAAGGGCTAGTTGGATTTTGAGAATGGTTGGCATCATCCGTGGTGGGTGAAGGTGAACCACCGGAAGAGACTAATGGTGAAGGTGAATTTTTTGGATTGGTTGTTTTAACCATGTATCGTCATCAGCAGAGCTACTAGGAGCTCTGATACCATAATTAAATTGAGAGAGTACGTAAAGAGAATTTGTATATTTCTTATATATATACAAATGCAAAACAAACTAACAGAATTGGCCATGGAACCATTCTGAGTTTATTTTTCTATTTTTCAAATGATACTGCAGATAAAGACTTTGTCAATATATCAACTCTTTGTTCTGTCTGAGGGATATGTACAACATGCACTAAACTGTTTTTCACTTTATCTCTAACAAATCGAATATCTAACTGAAAATTTTTGGTTTCATCATCATGTAAAATTGGGTTAGAGGTCAATATAATTGTGTTGAGGTTGTCACAAAAAATGGAGAAAATGGTATGCTCAACTCAACTTTCAACTGTTTGAGAAGGTTATGAATTCACACTATCTCAACTTCACAAGATGCAAGGCTTCTGAACTCTGCCTCTATAGAAGATCTACTGATTGTTAATTGTTTCTTACAAGACCAAGACATTAAGTACTTTCAGGAAAAACACAAAAAATGGAAACAAATCTCGTATCCTCTAAATTAGATGCCCAATAAGCATCTGAGAAAGTATATATCCTGAAATCAATGCATTTTTTGAAGATGAGGCCTTGATCTTTGTTCCTTGCAAGTATCTCAACAACCTTTTAACAGTTTTTCAATGAGATAAGAGTGGTCTATGCATAAACTGATTCACTTTGGTCACTACAAAGGCCAAATCAGGTCTTGTTACAGTTGCATATTGCAATCTATGCATCACAAACCTATAAAGCCTGAGATCCTCAAACTCCTCAAAACCTGCAGAGGTTAGTTGCAATGAAGAAATCATAGGGGTTGCCGTTGGACTAGTCTCTTTCATCCCTAATTTAGATAACAAATTAGATATATATTTAGTTTGGGAAAGATGGAGGCTACTCAAATATGTTTTCATAAATTCTATGCCTAGAACATAATTTAAAGGGTAAAGTACTATTTTGATCCCTAACATTTGGGGTGAATCTTATTTTGATCCTTAACGTTTTAGTGATCCTATTTTTATTCCAAAACATTTAAAATGGCATCAATGTTATCCCATTGCCAAATTTCACACTAACAATTAACAAAATCTATATACTATTAATAATACTTTTATTAAAACTATGTTTGCTCAACCTCTCTATCCTACTTTGACCCTCTTAATAAGTCCAAACTTCATTCTCCTACTCCTTTCTTCTTCCTCTTCAAACTCCTCTTGGAGAATTAATAGTGTAAAAGGGAGAGAAAGAATAGAGTAGGAGAATATGGTTTGGACTTGTTGAGAGGGTGAATGTAAGAGAGGGAGGTTGAGCAAATGTAACTTTAACAAAAATATTATTAATAGTACATCAATTTTGTTAATTGTTAGTGAGAGATTTGACGGTGGGATAAAATTGATGTCATTTTAAACGTTTTAGAAAAAATATAGGATGACTAAAATGTCAGAAAGCAAATAGGATTCACTCCAAACGTTAGAATCTAAAACAGTACTTCACTCCAATTTAATTCACCTAAGTCTTTAAAGAAAAAGATAACATTGATCTAGTTATTTCATCAATTTTATAATTTCATCTTGATCATCACCTGTTACAATAACAACATCAACATAGCAAAGAATATATATCACAAAAGTATCTCTTGATTTTATAAAAGGGGATGTATTTGACTTTGCACGATTGAAGCCAAAGGTGGACAAAGTGGTGCTAAGCTTTAGAAACCAATCTCTTGGAGCCTGTTTTAGGCTGTAGAGGGATCGATTCAGTTTGCATACATATGTTTCTGGATTGATCTCAAATCTCTTTGGCTGCCTCATATTAAAAGGCATTGTTACCTTATGAGCCAACCTTTTGAAACAGCAAGGCTTAAGACAATCCTAATGGTTGTTGGTCTTATGACCGAGCTAAAACCTTAATCAAAATCAAAACCTTCATTTTGATCAAAGTCTTGAGCTACAAGTATGGTCTTATAGTTTTGTATCTGGCTATTAGAAAGTCTTTTTACAGTATACACCCATTTGGAGCCAATAACCTTGGCATTAGGTGGAGTATGAATTAAAGTCCAAGTGATAGTCATCATAAGGGCTTTATACTCTTCTTGCATAGCATTGTACTAGTGAGGTTGTTGTGCTCACATTCTTGCATTGGGAGGATTTTAATAACCTGCATCAATGGATAAAATAATATAATACGCTTTTAGTTTTAACTTTTCTATTTTAGATCTTGTATTCATAGGATGTTGACTTTTGGTCTATTTGGTAAGCGGTGTAAAGTGGTGTTCTGGTGCAAAATTTTGATGAGTATGATGTGATTCTAAAAAAGAGAGTTGTAATTCAGTGCAGAAAAAGGTGTGGGTCTAGTATTGTCATTGTCTTCTATAGGCTTATTTAATGATGTTGAATTAAGAGTATTATGTGGAGTAGTATCATCTTGGTGAGTTGTAGGTGAAACTGATGAAACTAAGGAATTATATATTAGCACTTGAAGTATCTGTGAAATCAAAACTTCTTATAGCAGAATTAGCAGAATCACTAAAATTTGGCACAAAAGATTTATTTGTAGTAGTCGAAATCAGTGGAATAATAGTAGAGGATGCTTGCTATTTTTGTATAGATTGTGCATGAAATAATTCTTGGTAAGAAAAATTATATTCATCAAACAAAACATCTCTTGAAATAAAAATTTTACCTAATGGTGATAAAAATCTCTAATCTTTGTGATCTAAAGCATATCCAAAAAAATACATTTATGTGATTTAATGTCAAGTTTATGTTTATTATAGGGCCTCATTAAGGGATAACAAGCATTGCTAAAAGTTCTTAACATAGTATAGTAAAGAATTTTTGCAAATAATACCTCATAAGGAGATTTATTTTGAAGGATAGTAGGTGTTGATAACCTAATCAATAAGTGGCAGTGACCACAGTCTCATCCCAATATGTGAGAGGCATAAAAGCTTGAGAAAGTATTACCAAACTGGTTTCAACAATGTGGTGATATTTTTTATCAACTCTATCATTTTGCTCATGTGTATAAGGGTAAGAATATCTATGTAAGATGCCTTGTTTTGCTAAGTAATCTTTAATATGGGAGGTAAATTCACTTCCATGATCAGTTTAAAACTCTTTTATTCTACATCTATCATCTAGTGATGAGGTTTTTCACTAAAGATTTGAATTGTAAAAATGCAAAAAATACTTTGGGATTGATTCTTGAAAGAGGTGTCTTTCCAAAAAATCTTGGCCTTCAATGACAGCAAGACTTGTTATTGCCAAATTCTATGATTAGTAAAATGATAGGAAGCCATTAGAATTTATTTTTTTTGGTCATTACTTAGCTATCAATTTAATTCTTTTAGTCTAATAATCCAACAACACACTTTATCTCATACTTTTAAATATTGATGGCTAAATAATAACAAAAAATGATAAATTCTGATGGCCCTCTAGCATTCTTTCTATAATTATTTCTCATCCAATTTGTTGCCAATTACATTTTGAAACGATTTTAGTACGAAAGAAGAAGAATTGGAGAGAATTTGTTGGGTGTTGATTCAACATTATTGGATATAGTAGAGCTTGCGATGCCATGGATCATTGACCAAAAACTCTAATACCAAAAAGATATTTGGAGTAGTTGTCACTGCAAGAAAGCAATACTATAGAATAATAATTGGGGTGACAACCTGACGGAGAGCTTGTTGTTATTTGGACAACGCAGTTGAATCTTTCATGATAGATGTCATGAATTTCCAATTGCCTAGGAACTTTGCATTACCAATGACTCTGACTCCTTATGATGGCATGTGTGATCCCAAAAAACAGGTTAAAAAATTCGCTCCATTATGATAGTAAACGGTGTTTCTGATCCTATCTTATGTTGTTATTTTCCTACTTTTTTAGACGGCCCTACACTTGATTAGTTTTTCTCTTTGTCTGCAGATTCTATTTCATGCTTTCAGGAACTCGCCAAGTTATTTGAAGAGCACTTCGCTGCATCTTTCATATATCTATATGACTCCGGTTATTTGAACACTATCAATCAAGGACAACATAAAAGTCTTAGGGAGTATGTCACTTGCTTCACTAAGATAGCAATGAGCATCCCAAACCTCCACCCAACACTACAAGAAAAGTAATATTTGTAAAAAAAAATTGTTACAAAAAACCAGAATTTTGAAACAAAAAGAATTTATAACAAAAAAAGGCATGTTGCAGTATGTCCCGTTACAAAACATTTTTGTAACAAAAAATGAAACTGTTACAATACAAAGTAGTATTTTGTAACAAATTTTTTGTACAAAAATTGAAATTTGTTACAAAAGTGATAACAAATTTAACAAATAAATTCTTTTTTGTAACAATTTAAATTTGTATTATAATATTTTGTTACAAAATACTACTTACTTTTGTAACATTTTTTATTCTTAGTTACAAAAATAGATTCATTTTGCAATATTTATTTAAATAATTGATATATCAATTAATTTTCTAAACGTGCTAACTCAACATCTATATAATATATAATCATATAGATAATTAAAATATCTTGCATATAATTAAGATTCTTTTAAAATAAAATAAGTTCTATAAATTCAACTAAATACAACTTTTTCCTAACATAAAATTTGTATCATGTAGAATTTATAATCCTTGACTCTTCTAACATGTTTCAGGCAATATAAAGTCTAGCATGTTGTCATCAATTTTGTACCCCTGCAAACATAAATAACGAAAACCAAAATTAAAAACAATTTCGTCCAATTGAACATTAAGATAGAAGTTAAAATTAACTAATTCTTTGAGAATCTATTCTCAAAGTTTAAAACTAACTAATCAAGGATACAAATTATCAAGAATTGACAATTCAATATATAAAATTTGGGCTAATTAATCATCATTCAATCACAAATATACTTGACCTGTTTTTTATGCTTTTACACTCACAAAATTTCATACAAAAAAAGTGAGATTCATGTCAAAACACAAGAACAAAAACATGCAAAACAACCAAAAGAAACCAAATTTAATCCAAATTTAAATTACTTCCTTTAAACCAAATTTTAAACTCCTTTCATCTCATCCCAATTTAATCTACTTCCTTTAAATATAACTATTTCTAGCATTCCACACACCAAATTATAGCATAAAAGACAAAGCACCATACCTCTTTTACTTTATTTGCCATTTTTAGTTTTAGCCATGTTTCAAAACATGACAAAGCATTCTCTAACTATAGCCACATCAGATTTCTCTCCTTCAATGCTCCCAAAATACTTAAGAAAATTTTACATCTAAAAAAAAAAGATAGTGGACAATTTTTATGATCTCTCCATACAAAACACAATTTAAGAACTCTTCCAAAATAATGTCAAGTCTAGCCAACTTCTCTCTTATATTGAGTTTTTCATGCAAAATAAAATATATATACTAAACCTTATTTAAAATTAAAAATATGTAGATAAATTAAGGACAAGATGTGAAAGATAATATTACAAATTATCAGAAGAAAAATAACATGTTATTCTCAATAACAATTATTTATCATAAAGCAGCATAATATAGGGACAAGACACAAAGCTTTATAGTGCACACTTAATAAAGAAAAAGAAAGCTAAGAAACACACAAATCAACATGTTTGCAATATCAAAGTCCTGCTAGGTAAGCAAATAATGTAAATCATCCCCCTCTCCCCCAAAGACAAAACATCAAGCAAAAGCTCTTTATCACTTGGTGCAAAGCAGACAAGGTAGGATGGTTGATAGAAACATAAATGAGAATCGGAATAAGAATAAGATGAACCACATAATTTGATTCTTCTCATATTTTTACTTCATAAAGAAACATAATCATACTATAAAGTTTCATAAGACAGATTTGACTTGTGATGACAACAAAATCGATCATCTCACAATTATAACAATATATAATATATATTGATTACTTATTCAGTAACTTAATAATAAATTTGAAGTTCAAGATCATCTATTTTCAGAATTAGGACAGAAGAAAAAGAGAAACTCTGATAACAAGATAATAGCTCACTTCTTACACGCACAGATGCACTAGGCCATATTAGATCAAGCTAAACACAACACTGAATAATTTAATAAACACAACACTGAATAAATACAAGAAGAACGGTTCCATAGTTAAATAAAAAAAAGACAACATCTGAACAACAAGAACAGTTTCACAATTACTGTACAACAAAATAATCTAAATTACTCATAACAAAGAAACCTAAGAAAATCATTACTCATAACAATAACAGTTCAATAATATTCAATAATGTTCACTACTCATCATTAGTAATAAACTCATTCTTCAGAATAGAATGAATTAAAGCTTGCATCCAAAAAGTTCAGTAGAAATCAAAGTTAGGTCTTTGAATCACAAAAGAAAGTTCATCCCCAAAAATTGAAAACAATGAAAAACTTTATATTAAAATGGGAAAGGAAGGGTTATCGGGGTTTACACACTCAAAGGCTGCTTTCCATTGCTGGCGCAGAGAACAAGGAAGACGAGGAGAAGCGGCTGCGACGCCAAGGAGCTATCAGCGACGGCGATGCCAAGAAGCTATCAGAGATGGCGTCACGGCTTCGGCGACGGCGGCGGAGCCTTGGCGACAATGGTCTCATCCTTCACGGCGCGATTTCTCTGTCATGGTGTCTCCTTTCTCAACGGCGCTCTCTCCCCTGGCGCGGCACGTCGGCGGCGAAACGGGAAGCTCCTTGCAAGCGGCAGACCAGCGGCTTGAACGACGACGATGGTGGCTGGGCACGACGACGACTCCTCCGACAGCGGGCTTGTGGCAGGAGCGACGCTATATTCAGATGAACCCAAATCGCTTTCCAAATTCTTGTAGCTTGAAACAAAGAAAAAAACAAATCTACCGAAGGTTTTATTTCCAAAAATTCCATTAAAATTTCAAAACACCTAAAAAAAACCAAAACGCCCAACCATTTGAATAAAGTTACGGCGGAGCACAATTTAATTGTTTCAAAACATCACATTCAAACCCCATAAACGGCAGTTTCACTCGAAGTTCTTCTAATACACAATTATATGCATGTAAAAGTATTTAAAATAATTTTTCCTATGAAAAATGCAGTCAGCCCTATTGCATGGTGATACGTCACCCACATCCTCGGTCGCCCGGAATACTCGGCACGCAAAAATCTGAGGCTGGCGTTACATTAAACAAACTCAGAACGTGAGCAGATAAGCTCGGCCTCACCCGTTCGAATAATAAGGCACGTGCTCAACAAAACCTACTCACCTAAACAGAATATCATAACCAACCTATAAACTAGGACTTATCCACCAACGGGTAAAAATAACTCCTATAAAACCGAGCTAATATCCTCGGTTAGGTCTCAGGTTCTATCACTCTCAGTCTTATACTCTTTACCCTAAACTCATTTACTCAAAATCACTACTGACTTGAGCGTCGGAGTATCTTGTGCAGGTATTCCCGCCGCGGTGTTTGATTTTGGCCGACGTAAAGCTCTTCCCCTTCATCGGTGATTTGCTCGGAAGCGCATAAGCTCGGCCTCCCTAGTGTTCGGACGAACCACTTGGCGCCCACCGTGGGGCTTCGAAGTACATCTAACCCCACTTTTTCCTTCGTTTAGTCTTCTACTCTATTTTGCAGGATTTCCGATCCTCGGACATGGCTGACAAGGAAAATCCACAACTCTCACAGGACGACCTCCTGGCTCAAATCGCCGAGCTTCAGGCGGAGGTACGAAGAATAGCCGAGCTGTCAACACAGAACAGTGGAGAAAACTCCTAAGGCTCGGCTCAAGGCGCTACAGACCCTCAAAACATCGTCCCACCGAAGGAGAAGCTCACCCTCGACAACCCCTTCTCCGAGGAGATCACAAATTACCAGATGCCAAAAAACTTTACGCTGCCCACCACGTTAGAGCCATACAAGGGATTCGGCGACCCCCGAGCCCATGTGAAGAAGTTCCAGTCAATGATGTTCTTTAACGGCCCTAACAATGAGCTCGTCCTCTGCCGAGCATTCCCCACATACCTAGATGGTGCTGCGTTACTCTGGTTCTCTAAACTTTCTGCAGGTTTGATTTCCTCCTTTGAAGACCTCGCCAGATCATTCATTGATTATTTCGCTGCATCAAGAATCTACGTACATGGCTCGGACTATCTCGGCACCATCAAACAAGGTCAGCACGAGAGCCTGAAAGACTACATGACCAGATTTGCTGACGCCACTATAGAGATCCAAGACTTGGACCCAGCCGTTCACCTGTACGCTCTCAAGGCCGGCCTCAGGCCTGGCAAGTTCCGGGAGACCATTGCCATAACAAAGCCAAAGACGCTAGAGGAATTCCGAGAAAGGGCGGCAGGTCAAATGGAGATCGAAGAACTCCGAGAAGCCCAAAAATCGGACAAACAACCACATCGGAGAGATGAAGAAAGAACTTTCAGATTGCCAGGCAACAGGGACACTAAGAAACCTTCCAAGCCCGCGTCAAAGTACAACACATACACCAGATTCAATACCAGAAGAGAGAACATCATCAGAGAGATCCTTAACGCCAAAATCATAAAGCCACCAGCCCGAGCAAGAAACTACCAGGATCAAAGGTTCGTGGACAAGACAAAGCATTGTGCCTTCTATCGGAAGTTCGGTCACACTACGGATGACTGCATCATTGCGAAGGATCTCCTAGAAAGGTTAGCACGCCAAGGGCTTCTGTGCAAATATATCGAGACCCGGAAGGGCATAGGAGGAAACTCGGACAAGGTAGAGCATAAGCAAGCAATGCCCAGCGACAAAAAAGAGAGGACGACTCCTGATCGACCAAGAGGAGTCATTAACCACATATCAGGGGGACTTGCAGGCGGAGGAGAAACAAGCTCGGCCAGAAAGCGAAGTTACAGAGCAATGCTAGCAATCGAAGGAACCATACAACCAAGGAAGGACAAAGAACCAGACGTCACAATATCCTTCAACCAAGCAGACTTCAAATCGGCAAGCCCTAACCTCGACGACCCCGTGGTAATTTCCATCCAGGTCGGAGAACTGTTGGTAAGAAAAACATTGTTGGATCCAGGTAGTAGTGCTAATGTTTTATTTTACTCTACTTTTACAAAAATGAAATTATCAGAAAAATTGATACAACCCTCCTCCGGAGAACTAATTGGGTTCTCCAGAGAGAGAGTCCCCATCATGGGACACATATGGCTAAAGACCACAATGGGAGAAATTCCTATGTCAAAGTCAATTGATATTCAATACCTAATAGTAAACTGTTACAGCCCTTACAATATTATACTTGGGAGACCTGCCCTGAATTTATTCCGGGCAGTGGTGTTCACATTACATCTGTGTGTCAAGTTCCCAGTGCAGGAAAACAAGATCGCCACGGTATATGCCGATCATCAAGAAGCTCGGCAATGCTACAACGCCGGCTTAAAACCAGTTCAAACAAAACATGAAGCTCGGCCCCAGGTTCAAGCAATCCACACGTCTGCCAACAGCGACACTAGCCGATCTTGACCCAAGGGAAGACCTCGGCGAAAGACCTTGGCCAATGGACAATCTTCAACAAGTAACACTAACAGCAGACGACAAACAATGCACATATGTTGGAGAAGCATTAGAAGGGGCAGACCGGGCAAGACTCATTCACATACTACGTGAGAACGCCGACCTTTTCGCATGGACACCAGATAACATGCCTGGAATAAACCCAGAAGTCATCTGCCACAAGCTAGCAATTGACAAAATAATCCGACCAGTTGCACAGAAGAAAAGGAACCTCGGAGAGGAGAAAAAACAAGCACCACTTGAAGAAACCCAGAAGCTCCTCAATGCAGGCTTTATCAGAGAAATTCGCTTCACCACATGGTTGTCCAACGTGGTAATGGTAAGGAAGAGCTCAGGTAAATGGCGCATGTGCGTCGACTTTACAAACTTAAATAAAGCTTGTCCTAAAGATGCATACCCATTGCCTTGCATTGATAAATTAGTTGATAACGCCTCTGGTTTCAAAGCTTTGAGTTTTATGGATGCATACTCTGGCTATAACCAGATTCTAATGCACCCAGAAGACCAAAGCAAAACAGCTTTTATAACAGAACATGGGAATTTTTGTTACAAGGTAATGCCCTTTGGCCTAAAGAATGCAGGTGCGACATACCAAAGGCTAATGGACAGAGTATTCCAGCAGTAGATAGGCCGCAATATGGAGGTCTATGTAGATGACATGGTAGCCAAAACACCTATGCAGGGATCACACTGTGACGACTTAGTAGAAATCTTCAAACAACTCCGAGCATATAACATGAGGCTCAATCCAGACAAATGTGCATTCGGAGTACAAGGAGGGAAGTTCCTCGGATTCATGTTAACGTCTCGAGGCCAACCCAGAAAAATGCAAGGCCGTACTGAACATGGCAAGCCCAAAAACGGTAAAGAAAGTCCAGCAACTTGCAGGACGAATCGCTGCTCTATCACGTTTCCTACCCGCAGTGGCAAAGCGATCTTATCACTTTTTCCAGACATTCTCTAAAGGCAGGAAGTTCAACTAGACAGACGAATGTGAGAATGCTTTTACCGAACTCAAACAACACCTAACATCACCACCAATCCTCTAAAGGCCAGAGACAGGTAAGCCACTGTATTTATACCTATCAATATCTAACCATGCTATAAGCTCGGTCTTAGTAACAGAAACAGGAAGAAAGCAAAACCCAGTATACTTCATCAGTAGGGTACTACAACCAATAGAAACACAGTACCCGAAGATAGAACAACTGGCGCTAGCACTAATCACCACAGCAAGAAGACTGCGGCACTATTTATAGAGCCACACAATCATAGTACGAACGGACCAACCGCTAAGGCAGATATTAACCAGACCCGAGCTCGCCGGCAGATTGATAAAGTGGTCGGTCGAACTCTCCGAGTTCGATATTCATTACGAATCAAGGAAAACACTGAAGTCACAGGTGCTAGCCGACTTTATATCGGAGATGACTAATGACACACATAATACAGAGGTCAGTTGGAGCATACATGTGGATGGAGCGTCAAACAAAGAAGGCAGTGGAGCAGGGATACTACTAAAAGAAGGAGACAAAGTGGTGGCCGAGCAGTCACTACAGTTCTGCTTCAACGCAAGCAACAATCAGGCAGAATACGAGGCCCTACTTGCTGGACTAAAGCTCGCCCTGCAACTACACATACCTCGAATAACAGCCTACTGCGACTCTTCGTTAGTGGTACATCAAATAAAGGGCAAATTCCAGGTAAAAGATCCTTTGTTAGAGAAATATTGGCTCATAACAAAGGATCTAATTTCAAAATTTAAAGAATTCAATATTATTCATGTAAACCGAGAACAAAACACCAGGGCCGATGTGTTATCTAAGTTAGCCACAACTCGGCAAGTCGAAAACACATCGGCACTGTCCCATCTAACACTTGACAAACCAAGTTTTGAGCAGGATACAATTTTGAGCATTACACAGGTCCCAGATTGGCGAACACCTTTTCTCGATTACATCAACACAGGCACTATGCCAAATGATGAACCAAACTTACCCCTCTTCCGAAGAAGAGCAAGCTTCTATACAGTGCTCGGAAACACCCTATACAGGCGGGGACATTCACAACCACTACTCAAGTGCATCAGCAAAGAGGAAGCCGAGGAAGTTATGGCTGAAACGCATGAAGGAGTCTGTGGCAACCATATCGGCGGCCGAGCATTAGCAGCAAAGATCTTGCGAACAGGATACTATTGGCCGACGATAAAACGGGACTGCATCACAAAGGTCAAAGCATGTGATAATTGTCAAAGGCACGCCACCCTATAAGAGACCCCAGCCGAGGAGCTCCATACCATAGAGGTAAGCTGGCCTTTCGATAGGTGGGGATTGGATATCCTCGGACCTTTTCCGAAAGCGCCAGGCCAGGTAAAGTTCCTCTTAGTGTCAATTGACTACTTCTCTAAGTGGATAGAAGCACAACCACTAGCACACATAACAGCAGAAAAAGTGCGATCTTTTCTATGGAAAAATATCATATGCAGATACGGTATCCCAAGAGAAATAATCTCGGATAACGGGAGACAATTCACAGATCATAAGCTCGCCACTTTTCTGACAAATTTTAACATTAAACATCACTTCAGCTCAGTACAGCACCCGCAGACTAACGGACAAGTTGAATCAGCTAACAGAATTATCTTGCATGGATTAAAGAAAAAGCTCGACGAAGCTAAAGGAGAGCGGGCCGGCCTCATTCCAGAAATTCTATGGAGTTACAACACCAGCATCCAATCTGCCACAGGGGAAACTCCCTTCAAATTGGTATATGGCGCAGAAGCGCTCATTCCAGTAGAGGTCAGCGTCCCAATGTTAAGGACCGAGCTCTATAATCAACCAAATAATCAACAAGCTCGGACAGCCGAATTGGACCTTGTAGAAGAAGACAGAGACGTTTTCGCCATAAAGCAGCGAGCCAGAAAACGATACCTAGAGCGAAGACACAACAAAAGAGTAGTTCACAGGTCTTTCAACAATGGAGACCTCGTACTCAGACGAACAGAAGATGCTCGAAAACCACCAGCACATGGCAAATTAGCGGCAAATTGGGAAGGTCCTTTCCGAGTTCTCCAAAATCTCGGAAAGGGGGCTTACAAACTAGAAACCCTCAGAGGAGAGCAGCTACCAGGAACATGGAATATCTCCTCTCTAAGGAAATATCAGTCATAACATAGTTTGTAAAATAGCGAATGATGGTACTCTTTTTCCCCTCCGAAGGTTTTTTCCCAAAAACACACGGGTTTTACTCGGGGAGGGTTTTAACGAGGCCGGACGCAACAAATCATTGTACCCATACAACCCACTGTGCAATCAAAACAGTTCTCATCCTAACAGTTAGCATACATTTCAATTAATAAACACTCCGAATTATCCGAGCATTATCCTCGGAACCCTAACATCACGAGCCGAGCATATTCCTCGAAAAACTTTCACCATAAAAATAAGTCAAAGTTTTTCCAATGAAAAAACTAATCCGAGCTTCATACTCGGAATTCAAAATGCGCATCATGAGCATATTACTCGGAAAAATCCAAATAAATACAACAAACATCATGTTTCCCAAGCAAATCCTAAAGGACCATTCTACCATAAACACTTCTATTAGAGCTAATGCTCTTCATCAACAATCAAGAAATAATTGCGACCGTCATCAACACACACACGCAATTTTGAAGAGAACACATCATCCTCATGACTTTGTTAAAGCAACCATCGACAAATGCCGAGCTACATGTTCGGAAGCCAAAATATCATTACCAAGAGAAAATCTTAAAATTGTTCAAAGTCAAATCCAAAACATACTACATAGAGGTTACAAAATAAAGCACAAACTAAAGACCTAATCTGCCTTATCACCTATGCTAGACTCCCCGCTATCATCTGAAGCAGCAGCCTCGTCACCCACAAGCTGCCCATTTACAACCACTTTAGTCGCATCAAGCATGTCCGCATCTGACCCGGGAAACAGCACCCGCACTTGAGAAACAGCACACTCGAAGCCTTGTGCGTATGACTCGTAAACCTCAGTCTGCAACTCCTTCACCCTCGACCCCAAGCGATCATTTTCAGCCTTAACGGTCTTCATCTCCTCTGCAGAGGAGAGGTGAAGGCGTTTCTCCTCAGCAAGCTCGGACTCTTTCAACCTTAACGAGGAGGACAATTCCATAATAGTCTTCTCCTTTTTCTCCAAAGCTGAGGACAGCTTGGCGACATCTAGGGCAGACTTATGTTCTCTCTCAAAAACTAGCTCTTGAGCATGACCAACAGCTATAATACGTGTACCAATCACCTAAAACAAAACCAAAGAACATCAACACAATATAACAACACACGCATACTAGACAAAACACAACCTTTACCTGCATAAAACGGCTCACTCCTACATGACCGACATCCTCAATCATCTTCATATCATCTGGGAAGCAACAAAGCTCATCATCCATGACAGAAAAAGGATACAGTTTTCCCCATAAAGACCAGCTATGAACATCTTCCGAATAGCCGTGCAGCCTTTTTTGAGATTCATAAGCAGACTCCACTCGCTGAAGCTCCATAGAAGACTCTCCTTCCTTCAGGAAAGCCTCAGCAATCTTCTCTTTCGCAAGACCCCTCTTTCGTTTAGACTTAAGGGCAGGCTCGGGCTGAATCACAAGACCTTTGTCAGCATTGGTAGCCGAACTCTCCTTTTCAACTTTCTTCCGCTGATTGAAGAATGACTTCAAACCAGCAGTAGTAATCGTAGGCGCCTTGTCACCTGCACAGAAGGCCAACAGAATAAGAACAAACAAGGACAAAACAACAACAAAGCAAAAACAACTAATTTACCTAGATATCTCAGAACCGCCTCTCTATCAGAATCCCATTTTAACAACTCGGACACAGATAGTAACCCCTTTGGGCCCAACCTCTCAAACAGAAACTCCATCACAAGTTGATCATCAACCGACCTATCATCCACGTCTAAAGCTTGCACAAGTTCGGAACACCAAGACAGAGGGAACTTCTCAACAAGAAAATCATTTAGATAGAACGGAAACTCCTCTGGTACACTCCTCACTTTAACATACATGGTTTTAAAATCCTTAAAAGAAGACTTGTAAAGACCGAAGATAGCACGACGGGGGTAACTACTAAGATTAACCCAAAGACCTCGATTAACCCCTTTAGCCTGAAACAAAGAGAAGAACAACCGAAGAGAGGGCGGCTGCTCAAGGAATTCCATCAACACCTCAAAGGCCCTAACAAACCCCCAGGAATTTGGGTGAAGTTGACTCGGAGCACAGTTCAACCAATAAAGCACACCACATTCAAAATCAGTAAAAGGAACCCTAACTCCCAACTCAGTAAAAAGGCAACTGTACATATAGAAGTAAGCCCAGTCCTCACGAGAATGGAAAACCCGGTCATCCACAAGGAAGTATCTCTATCCTTATATCGCTACCACTCCTAACCCAAACATTCGAACCCAGCATGTCAACAGACTCCTCATCACTAAACTGAGACACATACTCCTTAACCCTAGAGTCAACCCAACCATACAAACTCCCCTCACCCTCATCAGGAATTTTACCTTCCATAAGAACAGGGAACAGAGAATCAAAATTAAAGAAGAAGGAGGCAGCGAGAAAACAAATTAACACTCACCTTTCTTGCTCATTTCTCCAAAAACACAGAAGCACCCAATACAAAAAAGAAAAATACTAGGGAAAGCAAGCACGTTTATTACATAGTGAAAAAGCAGTTACATATGAAACATTTCCCTTTGATCTACCCCCTCGAAAAACCCACGATCAAAGTTCAGCGAATCAAACGGTCAGGGGCTCCTCGAAACTTGCAACACAATCAAATCAATCATTCATTAACGCACGAAGAACCACGCAGGCAATTAATGCTACAAACCGTTTCAAAACACAAATACGCCAAAACTAAGACAAGCTCGGGGGCTATAAGGAACACACATAACAAATAAAGCAACCGAGGATTTTGCCATCCGAAGTGTACAAAGCTCGCCTTAGTCTTGTCCAAACCAAGGCAAGTTTGGGGCTATGATACGTCACCCACATCCTCGGTCGCCCGGAATACTCGGCACGCAAATATCTGAGGCTGGCGTCACATCAAACAAACTCAGAACGTGAGCAGATAAGCTCGGCCTCACCCGTCCGAATAATAAGGCACGTGCTCAACAAAACCTACTCACCTAAACAGAATATCATAACCAACCTATAAACTAGGACTTATCCACCAACGGGTAAAAACAACTCCTATAAAACCGAGCTAATATCCTCGGTTAGGTCTCAGGTTCTATCACTCTCAGTCTTATACTCTTCACCCTAAACTCGTTTACTCAAAATCACTACTGACTTGAGCGTCGGAGTATCTTGTGCAGGTATTCCCGCCGCGGTGTTTGATTTTGGCCGACGTAAAGCTCTTCCCCTTCATCGGCGATTTGCTCGGAAGCGCATAAGCTCGGCCTCCCTAGTGTTCGGACGAACCACATGGTAATAATTCAATCTGCACACCAGACTCTGCCCTCACCAATTTTGATGCATCTATTTCACCTACACTACCGTCATCCACAAATAAAGACCCACAATTTTTACATCCTCACTAACCCACTTGTACGAACCATCATCCACATCTTTCTGTATTTCCTTTCCCTTTTTATCAACTATTGTTTTTCAGAAAACAAAAATGAAAAAGAAGAAGAAGGAGGTACGATAAACAACAACTAAAACTCACCTCTTTTACTCATATTTTTATTACTCCTTTTTCCAACACGTTTTCAAGAAAGAGAAGTTACCTTTATGAAACCCTTTAGAATTTCAAATAAATACAACGTCATATTTAATGAAACCTATTCAGTTCTATCACAAAACCCTAACTATTGCTTCATTTTAAACCAACGGCCCTGATTGCATTGGAAAATGGAACGGTGACCTTTTACATTCAATGACAAGACTATTCTTTTCTTTAAAATTATTTATTTCATTTATTTCTTTTTTTTTCATTTATTTTAATAAAGTAAATTGAACTGGGGGCTCAATACCTATAACTGAAAGCGCCGAGTTATAACTCATCATTTAAAACTCAACCTGCTTTATCAAAATATTACCAGGCCAAACTTAAGAACTATGATATGACTGTTATAACTCGGTTATACGTTATAACTCGATTATACGTTATAACTCAGCTATAAACACTATAGATCGGTTATCAATAATAAGTATCAAAACAAATTATAACGCTCTAATATGCTATTATTTCTTATTTAAATAGAATACTCGAAAAGTATAACCGTTTGTACCTCATCCCAAATATAAAAGGATGGTAAGAAATTATTTTTGAGATACAACATTACAGAATTTATTATACACTTATTGACTTGAGTATCGAAGTACCTTTTATAGATATTCATCCCTTATTTTTTTACCGCCAAAGTATAACTCAATTTGACAAAAAATTTGTTATTTATCAAAAGACGAACTATATCTCGAAAGTCCATCCACATCAGAGTAACATTAGTATTTTATAAAAATTGTGAAGTATCTTAGATATTTTGAATTCAAGCTAGGAACCTGTAGTATGCATCATATAAAACGTTTATATTTGAACCATTATTAGAGCAATATCGGTACTTTTTTGCTGGCTAGAAGATCTTCGTTCTTAGCAGTAAATTAAAGTGTCGGAAACATTGATTGAAAAAGATTATGAATCTCATCCACTACAGCCGCCCTTTTAATTGGTCCAACTCCATTAATCAGTTGAAAAGAGATGTTGGATCGGATATGCTTTTATCTCGGGGGTTTTATTAATGTTTTGTCTGCATCCAAGACTTAAAATTAATTAATAAAATAATAAATT
>NC_029791.2:10725226-10726226 GCF_000816755.2 Arachis ipaensis | reverse complement strand
GTGTAATAAATAATAATATTAATATCACATCTTATGCATGATAGATTTATTAAAATATATTAAAGCAGCAACACTTGTAACATTTATTTTTTTTTTGGAAACATTTTTTTTTTGACATAAATATAAGCAAAATTGTTAAGCGAAAGCAAAAGATGAAACACACAAATTTGTACAGCACAAAAAATCAAATTCATGCAAACTGAAATATTATTGTACGCCTTTATTTGTATTTGTTGGTGTACGAAAGTGATGGAAATCAAGATGTATGGGATCTTAGAAAAGACTACTAAGTTATTATGATCATGTGTATTTGCTAGGGAAAAAAGAGGAATGGTAAGTAGTATAATACTTAAAATTCATATAAAAAGGGCTTAAGATTATTTTATAACGATATATAATCTTAATTTTATATTATGTAATCGTTTGAAAAATAAAAAATTTTAGATTGATTTTCTAAAGAAATTAAATAATAAGAGGAATACTACTATATTAACTAAATATATAAATAAAGAAATGCAAATGATACTCTTATTATCATTAATATTATGACTTAAACATAATATTCTATCAATGAAGAGTTTACAATATAAATAAGTGCTAAGTTTACCGAAGCAATTTAAAAGAGTTAACGTGACACAGGCGGCACTGCGTGCATGAATTAATTACCGACCAACTATTTTATGCCCACGTTATATTGTATACCAACCGGCCGCTTGGATTTAACCACGTTTTCAACTCAAACGTTTTCATCGTTCATTTTATAAAAATGCAAAACAAATATAATACTCAATTTGGTATATGATATCTCACTTGAGTTTCTGTTTAGCCCCTCTGTTCTAAGCTTATTTATTAGTTTGCTCTTTGAGTTTTGTACATAACAGTAAATTACTTTTTTTACGAATTAATAAAATACTTAAGTCTACTATTTAATTGTTTAATAACTAGCTCACATGATATTAAAAATATCAAACTCAATTTGATATTTTGAGGAATTTAATTT
>NC_029791.2:10722806-10725151 GCF_000816755.2 Arachis ipaensis | reverse complement strand
AAATTTAAAAAACAAATAACATTTCTCTAATTGCATATACTTAACGATTTGTAATTTATCTTTGATGGTAATATTAAAAAAGATTGACTATAAATTAAAGATATTTGCCAATGAGTTATAGTTCAAATGGCATAGATATTTGCGGGTTCGAGTCTCCTATTTTTGATAAAAAAAAAATCAAAGATATTTCCTCTCTTATTTGGTCGAGACTTGCACAAACGATATTAAAAAAACTGCATACATATATAGGTGATTATAAGTGAAACCAAGAGGTCAAATTAAGCATTTTAAAATAAAAAAGCTTCGCAAAAATCCAAAATCGCCCATCATTTTTTCTAACAAAATTTTACCATATAATGAAAAAGAAGAACTTGCTACCAAGGAGAGGGGAAACGCACAATGAATAAGAAGAAGAAATTGCGACCGACAAGAAGTAGAAGAGGAGTTGCTGTGAGTTTTGTCACTCTCGTGAGTTTCTGGAAAAAAAAAAAACAAAGATTTCATGTATTTTGAGCGTACTTTAATAAGATTTGTAGTGATATTTTTTCTAATATTTGTATAGTGTGGGGTCATTCCATATTTTTATACAAATAGTAGTTAATTGGTGGTCGATTTATCATATATATATAACATGACTAATCATAAAAGAAGTTTTCGGAAAAAAAGAAATATCATGAAATAAATAGAGAGTATATATGTAATATTATTCTTTCACAATTACATACAAATCACACCGATACATGTAAAATAATCAAGTAGTACGAAAATTAAAGTGTTTTTCAATAAAATAAAAATCCAAGTTTGTTTTTTCCTTAACTAGCTAGTAAAATGTATTCTAAATTGATAGAACATCCGTACATGCACACATCCCTAAGCAATAATTTGAAATAATAATCCCAATGCATGCAGAAATAAAAGTGTACTTAGAAAGAAGGCAAAGTATTCTATCGAACTTTCACGGAAATCTCCTCTCCATGGAATTGTAAAAAATAATTATAGATTCGCTCCAACCTAATTCTGGATTTTTTATTTTAATATGGAAGAGTGGAGAGAATTTTACGTTAATGTTATAAAAAATAGAGTTTTACAATGTTATAGGAGCGCTGTTTTGTGCAAGCACAATACGTAAAACACGTATTGTACTAACAATACGCAGAGTGTGTATTTATAATACGCAGTCTGTGTATTATTTTTATAAATTAAAAAAAAATTAATCTAACAATTCGTACTCTGCGAATTTTATAGTCCCAGAATTTTGTAAAACACCATAACTTCCAATATTAAAAAATTACACTCATTTTTATCCAATATCCAAAAAAATTAACCCCTAATTCTCAGCTAAAGGTTTGCCATTTTTGATCGGTAAGACTTTGATGTCTAAAAAATAGTAAAATTACGAGTGTTGATTTTTATGAACAAATATTGATATCTAAAAGATAACGTGTACGAATATGATGATGATAATAAAAAATTATTTTAAAAATATAAAAAGTTTTGTTAAAAATATATAAATATAAATTAATAAATTAAGATAAATTTATAAATATTTTTTGGAGTTTCATTAAATTAGAGATGACAATGGAGTGGGTTTTTACTTTACCTAATCCCGTTCTGTCTACAAAAACTCGCATCGAATTCGCTCCATCTCTACTCGTAGGTAGTAAAATGTTAAATCTTAACCCGTCTTTGTAGGTATCCGTCCTGCCCTTATTCACCCCTATAATTATTAAATCTAACAAATAAAATTAAATTTTAAAAATTATAATATATACTGAAGCGGATAAAAGTGGATTTAACCTAAACCCAATCACATCCCGCTCTGTCCAAGAACTTATTCCGGTGTAAAAATAGATAATTACTCACTCCAAATAAATAAAGACAAAATAAACACCCACAAATTCAAATAGTATTACCACCCCTACATTAAATAGAGTTCTTTGCATGAATTCCATAGAATACTTTGCCTAGAAAGTAGGATTAATAAATTTTGGTTTCATGGTTGGTTTTGCACTGTCACACACATGGCAACTGTCACACAGAGAAGGCTTGTGGCTGGCTGGCCCTGAACTGTGAGACACGTGGCTGATTCCAAGCTACATTGTGGTTACTGAAAAATTCCCAAAAGGATCTCAGAACTTGGACACATCCACTCTCCATAGCGGCAAAAGCCAGAACACACTTCGTTACTTAGCACTCTCAAATTTATTATTTTCAATATCATATCAAGTGGCCTCATGTATTATATTCTTATTCTTTCATTATTAAATCGGATGTAAATAAACTAATGAGTTATAATTTAAATGGTATAATTTTTTTATATTTAATTAAAAGTTTATGAATTTGAA
>NC_029791.2:10717510-10718649 GCF_000816755.2 Arachis ipaensis | reverse complement strand
AATTTCAAATTTCATGCTCATCAATCTACTAATAAAAAATGTATGTTAAGTTAAAAGTTAGTACAAATACAGCACAATTTTAGACCGATTCCTCTTTATCAAGTACTTGTATTCTATTAATTGAAGCTAAGGTCCAAATATATACTCTANATTCGAATGTGAATTATAGTTAGATAATATATATTAGATTTTGATGTAATTAAATGTTCAAAATAATATAGATATTTAAAAACAAAATAAATGAATTTCATGCTCATCAATCTACTAATAAAAAATGTATGTTAAGTTAAAAGTTAGTACAAATACAGCACAATTTTAGACCGATTCCTCTTTATCAAGTACTTGTATTCTATTAATTGAAGCTAAGGTCCAATATAGTAATATATACTCTATTAGTCAAACAAATTAAATATCTCACAGGCCAAAATTAAATGTGCTATTAGCTAGCTTAGCTAGTACTTCAATTATTATTATTAGTATTATTATTATTATTATTTGCAATGACAATCCACACCACCATGTATATATATAATATTAATGGTTAGGATGATATTATATTATGCTGACACAAACCGACAAATCACAATGGCGGTTGTGAGATTCCTGGAAGTTGGTTTAAACGGAACTTTTTTTTGCAATCAGATGATCTAAAACCTAAGTTACAATATATTATATAAATAGGAAAATGGATTCCATAACATATAATAAGGTTCAAGTAGCCTTAACAATATTTGGTTTAGGATATGAGACAGTTCAAGATTAGCTAAACAGTTGAGATTCTATGGAACCGACCAATTTGGGATTTGAGGAATCACAGTTATTCACAGCCTATATACTTGCAAAAATGTAAATACCCTAGTGGGCGCTATGCATGCCTAATGCCTTTCTTATTATTTCTTTAATATTATTATTAGGATCTAAGTTTGATAAGCAAATATTTAAAATAACAAAATAAAACATGCAAATTAATTAAAAATCTTTTTACAACTATGAAAATATATTACATTTCGTGTCATTGATAGCACGCTAAGTGCAGTTTGGATGAGAAACACTTGACCAATTAAGGAAATTAAATTGGGACGTTCTAAAAATATAAATATAAAAATTAAATTATTTTTATTGTAAAATATTTTTTATGT
>NC_029791.2:10715482-10716759 GCF_000816755.2 Arachis ipaensis | reverse complement strand
TTACAGAAACAACCAAAATTAAACCTATCTAAAATTATTGTAAATGAAAAAGAATTTAGGCTCTGTTAGAAGGATTGAAGTGATATATTTTGAGTGATTGCAATAGTAGGAGACAAAATAATCGGATCAGCTTGCAATAATCTGTCATATATTTGCATTTGCTTACTTCACGGAAGACCACACACCACGAAGGAACCTCACTCCCAAGTCCCAAGGATTCTGCTGCGATTTTAAGAAAAATCTTTGAGATCTTTGGTAATCTCTTCATTTGTTTGCATGTTCTTTTCTTATTTGGATTTTCGGATACTACTCGTTTACTTGCTAGCTAGTTTTTCCATTTCAGATATAATGTCACTGAATCTTTAATTTAACATCTCTTTATTATTATTATTATTAATTCATATACAGTTATTTTTATATAAAATTATTATTTAAAAATTATTAATAATAATTTAATATTTTATGAAATTATTATTAATAATTTTTAAATAATAATTTTATATAAAAATAACTGTATATGAATATTTATTTATTTGTTCGGTAGTAGACAAACAATAATAAGGTTATCTAATGATGAATTGACAGTAGTTTTGTTCTAATCTCTAAGCTACTGTACCTTATTATTATACACCGGCACATCACGCTTAATTCTTTATTTTTTAGTTTTTTTAAGTAATTCAACTTCCTTAATATGAGGTTGCGTTATTATTGTCATCAGCTTTAAATTCATTTAATAATGGAGTGATGATTTAATCATTTAAAGAAAAGTTAATGGTATACGCCATCATCTCTACTTCTTTGTATTGTCATATTAATGTAAGCACAAGTGCAATGTAAAGAAACATATAAATAAACATCATTATCCCTAATTAGATTGGATATATCTATTCTACATTCTTGCTACTACTGTTCTTTTATCATCTTCTACTATTTTGTTTTTAATAATTTTACAATAGAAAATATAAAAATATGAATCATCATAACAGTTGTTAATTAAGATAAGATGAAATGATTTGTTCATCTATTCCAAAGTTTGTTTAGAATAAAAAAAAAGAATACATGCTAGTGATATTACTACAATTAAGTTAAAGTCTAAACATTATTAATTACCTATCATAATTTTTTATAAGTGGATTTCGTACTTAAAATCCGTACTTTCAGTTCTTTGGCAGGATAGCTTATGTCTAACCCACACGCTGAAAGAAAAAGTGATTATTTACATGTATTATTTACCTTAGAATTATCAAATAATTTAATATATTCAATTAAATTATGGT
>NC_029791.2:10705378-10715080 GCF_000816755.2 Arachis ipaensis | reverse complement strand
GCATTATTACATTATTAGTGGGAGATACTTTTTAAAATTATTTACATGAAAAAAATATTATATTTTGATCGTCTTATTAAGTAGATAACTAAGTCTCTCAAAATTTAAAGAAGTAATTCATAAAATTCTTATTATTTATTTAGAAGACACTTAAATTCCAAAATACTATAATTATAGGACTAAATTGTACCTGTTGTTAGCGGGATATATACGTGTACTCTATCATTTATGTAGTTGAGTACTTTATTTTTGTCTTTTTCAAATCATTCTCCAAAATAAAATAAAGGTATAATTTCATAAGATACATGCATTAAAGTAACAATAATATTAAATTAAATTCTAATAATTTAAAGCAAAATCATTTTTGAAAGGAACTAGAACTTCTAAATTATTTTTATTTCTAAATTTCTTTACTTGATTATTAAGCCGAAAATAAAAAATCTTTATTGCCCTAACCAAAAAATAACTCTCTCTGAAAAACGCATGCAATGGAGTTAGAGAGAAGGGCCACATAGTAGGACTACATTAGGAGGATCATAAAAAACCACACATGACAAATGCTAGTAAATAAAGCAAAGATCTTACTTTAGTGTCTCTTGCTGGTGAATTTTTGGCACCAAATTAGATGTCATTAGAGTCCTATGGTGCAAGAATGGAATGCCACACTTTTGCATCATACAAAATACCAGCATTTTATTTACTATGAAAAAAAATATTTTTGACACATAAAAATGCAATGTTACACGTAAAAACATAATATTACATATAGGATCATCGCGGCCTTTTATATTGGCGGAAAGCTTTGCATAAAAGCCAGATACAATGAATAGAGGTTGCAATGGTATTATGCGTTTATCGGGAATCAGAGAGGTTGATTACATTACATAGTAGTTTAAATAATAATATCTTAGTTTAAGAAAAGAAAAAATTAAACCTCCCAAATTAAGGCAGAGAGAGAGAGAGAGAGAAATGAAAGATGGGTGACCAAGTTCGATGCATGAACCAGGACACGCACACCGTCCTTTACCCTATAAATACCGCACACATACCCACTCTTTCTCTCATCTCCTCACTCAATATCACAAAAACAACCCAGAGAGAGGGTGGAGACAAAAATCTCCTTTATATATCCAAAGCAATCCCAATTAATAGCCAGACACACAAAAACAATGCCTTCTTCAGCACCCACTTTGGTTTCAAAATGCACCATCTTTCCTGACCAAAAATCCTCGCTCTCAAAACTCAAACTTAGTGTTTCAGACCTTCCTATGTTATCCTGCCACTACATCCAAAAGGGATGCCTCTTCACCCAACCAACTTCCCTCTCTTCTAACCAACTAATTCCACTCTTGAAATCCGCCCTCTCACGAACCCTCTCCCTCTTTCCCCCTCTCGCCGGTCGTTTAACCACTGACTCCCACGGTTATGTCTATATTTCCTGTAACGACGCCGGCGTCCACTTCCTCCACGCCGCCGCACCCGCTCTCAATGTTCTCGATCTTCTTTCCCCCCTTGACGTCCATAAATCTTTCAGAGAATTCTTCACCTTCGATAGAAAGGTTAGTTACAGCGGTCATTACTCCCCGATTATGGCCGTTCAGGTAACCGAGCTCGCCGACGGCTTTTTCATCGGAATTTCCGTCAACCATGCCGTCACTGACGGAACCTCTTTCTGGAACTTCTTCAACACATTCGCTCAGGAATGCAGAGGAGCCAGTAAGAGTATCCGGAATGTTCCTGACTTCCGCCGCGACAGCGTTCTCATCTCCGAGGCCGTCCTCCGATTGCCAGAGGGCGGGCCGAAGGTGACGTTCAACGCCGACGCGCCAATTAGGGAGAGAATCTTCAGCTTCAGCCGCGAAGCAATTCAGAAGCTGAAAGCAAGAGCTAACAACAGAAAATGGACGGAGGGTGCTAACTCCGTTGAGCTGTTACGGAAAAGGAGTAACGACAATCTTCTACAAAAAGATAACGGTAACGGTAAGGTAACGACACTCCTCGAGAATTGGTTCAAGAGCGCGGCTGAAACAGAAACGGTTACAACTGTCGAGATTTCGTCGTTTCAATCCGTATGCGCGCTGCTGTGGCGTGCGGTCACTCGCGCAAGGAAATTGCCGGCTTCGAAAACGACGACGTTTAGAATGGCGGTTAACTGTCGCCACCGGTTAGAGCCGAAATTGGAACCTTTCTACTTCGGAAACGCGATTCAGAGCATTCCGACGTTCGCCACCGCCGCCGACGTGCTCTCCCACGATCTGCGTTGGTGCGCGGAGCAGCTCAACAAGAACGTTAGGGCTCATAACGACGCTACAGTGAGGCAGTTCGTGAAGGATTGGGAATCGAACCCGCGGTGTTTTCCGCTGGGGAATCCCGACGGCGCGTCGATCACGATGGGGAGCTCGCCAAGGTTTCCGATGTACGACAACGACTTCGGTTGGGGAAGGCCGTTGGCGGTGAGGAGCGGTGGCGCGAACAAGTTCGATGGAAAGATTTCAGCGTTTCCGGGAAGAGACGGAAGCGGCACCGTCGATTTGGAGGTGGTTTTGGCTCCGGAGACGATGGCCGGTTTGCAGTCTGATCCTGAGTTTATGACGTACGCTACTGGACAGTTATGATAGTGTCAAACTTTAGAGCTCTTTCTTGCCGTTGATGGGTCCCACGGGGAATGGTTCAACGGTTAAGATTTGATGTGGGAAGCGTGGGGCTGAATGGACGATACACACAAATAATGTCTCCCCATCCTTTGTGACATATTGTAATTGTTTTGTTTAGTATTTTTCTTTCTTCTGGTTGATTTTTTAACTATGATAATGTCGTAACAAGTTGCGGAATAAGAAATTATTATAAATTTCCTTCTCTTTTGGACAATTTTTAAAATTTTCTGAATTTAATATTTTCGAAAAGAAGGCTGCTAACAAGTAATGAAATTCAATTCAATCACAAGTAATTAAATACTGAATATTAGCTTTTTTTTTTCTTCTTTCAACAAAAGATTATTTCGATTCACCGTAAAGAAGATGAATTGCATCAAATGATTTTTAAAGTCTTAAGTATAAGAGAATGAGATTCCCAAAAATGTAAAAAACTACTCAACAAATTTCACAGGTACAAATACAATTTATGTTCTTAATACCTTATTCCATGTGTAATATTTGGACTCTTAAGGGAATCTGGGTCAATTTTAAAATTTGACTTTGAAAGCTAGCTTTAACTTTGTTAATTAAAAGCCTACCAACAAAGTGGAAAGATGGGCAGTATTATTCTCTTAATAAATTTTGTTGAGGCTTAAATATTTCTGTTAGTTTTTTTAGATGCCATGAGCCTAGGAATAAAGAAGTCAACAAATCATGAAGTATTGATGAGTAAAAACACCTTTTTCTCTTTTTATTCCTCAACTTGATGAAGTGAAGAATTTTTTACTTCTGAGAAGAAAAATATAATGTTAACTCCTTTTATTCCTTGTTCTCTGATAAAAGTCAAAAACTGCCCCCTTAGCTTCTTCTCTTTTTTTCCTCTTCAACATCGAATGATGGCATGAAAAGTCAGTATCTTGTGCACAGTCTTTCTCCTTTGGACGACAACTAAAATTAGCAAGTAGGTCCCTTTTAATTTGGACCTCACTGGATTTAGCAATTTATATCTTGATCCCATGCACCTTACTGCTTGATATAATATAATGTCCTACATGTCAATATCAAATTAACTTTTTATATAGTTAGATGATTTGTATGAACCAAATTCAGATGTACAAAGTTTCCGGACACACAACAAGTTGGTCCCCTTTTTGCCTCGTGAATATACATTGCCCCTCACATTTTCTTATGAGAAAGTTTAATTTGGTTTTCGTTGACTCTACTTTTTACGGATATCGGTTACGAAAAGGCCAAAAAGGCACGCTCAACAATCAACATAAAACACCACAATGGATAAACATACATGCCTACAAATAGCGACTTATATAATAGGTGCATGTGACATAATTCAAATAATCAAATAATCATCATGTATTATGGAAACTAATGAGGTTGTTAGTTGTAGCAACCATAGAAAAAAATAAATCACAACAATATAGACATTAGACAATAATGACATGTTTTAATCATATGGCTGTAAAACTTTATCATAACGATTTTGCTAAGTAAACAATGATTTTTGTAAATAATGTGAATAATAGGTTCTAGAATTGATCCAATAAAATAAAAAAATACTCTAATTTTAAAATCGAATCAAAAGAAATAATCATCCAATTAAAAATAATAAATATAATCATCTACATACCTATTGAATTGAACATCTAATATATTTATTATTCATATTATGTAGTATTTTCATTATTTACCTATATTTTTTTAGCATAATTTTCAATACCTTTTAATCTTGTCATATGACTTGCGGATGGGCATTACAATCGGATGGGATAGATGGGGGGTTGATTTTTTTTTCATTTGTATTGATTTGATATATTAGTATTGAGAGTGTTAAAATAAGTAGGTTTTGTGATTTGTAGTTTAGATCATATCGGCAATATATATATTTTTTTTGCAATAGTATATTAACGTTGATCAAAATGAATATTAGTTTGATGTTTGAAAGAGAGGCTATGTTAATTTAGTATCTCAATTATTAAAAAGTGACCATTTTTTAGATAATTTTATTCAATCATCTCATCAAATTTATATATTTGGGTAATTTTTTATATAATAAATGCAAAAGTTAATATTTTTACTATTACTACTACTATTACTACTACTACTACTACTACTAATAATAATAGTGAAATTAAATCTTTAAATTAATACTATGAGCATGAAATGCAAGACTGATAGATTGAATTGACGTCATTTTCTACCATTCTATGATGTTCAATTATGTTTCTTCCTCAGCAATAATATAATAGAATTTCTTTTTCAACTGTCACTTGTTTATCTACCATTATCTATCTATATATTTATCCTTTTTTATCATTAACTTTTCAACAAATGCTCTGCCTTAGAATTTAAGAAAACACTGAAAACTGCTCCACCATGAAGGAGGAAAAGTTTCAAACAAAAATCAAGTGATATTGATTTCGCAGGAACTGATATTACCGAGAAATTAACAATGGGGCCGTACTCTGTTTTGGTAGGATAAATCATAAATGTGTGGGGCTTATGAGACTCGTCTTTGCAAGATAACAACCACATTATTGATATGGGATGGTGGGATAGGGTATAATACTATAATGGGTTTGGAGCTTACTGCCACATATTCTTCTTTTTGAGAGTGAGCCACGATCCGTTCAAACACTTCTTAATATTTTGAATTTCGTAAAATTAGCACGTGGGATAAAACTTACAAGATGTTTATATTTGAGTGTTTGATCCAAAGAAAAACTTTATGTAACTAAAAGAGAAATTCTCCACGTACAAGCGTTTTTTCGTACAAGTTATTTATTATTTTTTTTTCTTTCTCTATTTCTCCTCTTTTTCTTCTCTTTTTTCTTCTTTTTCCGTGCCTTTTCTTCTTCTTTTTTTTTTCTTCGTTTTTGAAGTATTTCATCTTCATCGTCGTATTTGTCCTCGTTCTTCTTTTGATTTTGTAATATTATGTATTTTTTTTTTGTTTGATTTTTTCCTCCAAAAAGGAATTATGAGAATATGAAATAAAAAAACGAAGAAGAAGAAGCAGTAGAAGATGAGGAGGAGAAAGAGAAAGAATTCTGAATTATGCATAAGGTGTACTTCAACGAATTTTGGGTATATTTTTTAAATTCTTTGGGTGTATTTTTGTAATCCTTTGGGTGTATTTCTATAATCCTTTGGGTGTATTTCTATAATCGTTTGGGTGAATTCCTGTAACCGTTTGGGTGTATTTCTGTAACCATTTGGGTGTATTTCTGTAATCGGTTGGGTATATTTCTGTAATCATTTGAGTATATTTCTGAAGTTCCATTATCTTCAAAACGATTTCAAAGCTTGATTTCAGAAACCATGAAAATCGAAAAAAAAAACGAAGTAAGAATACCGGTGATAAATGTAGATAAAACAACGAATGAAAAGGCAACGAGAGTACGCACGAAGGAGATCAAATTTGGCAAGAAACTTGTTTTCATGGAGGAAGAAGAAGAAGAGTAGGAGAAGAAGAAGGAGAAGAAGAAGGAAGAGGAGGAGGAGGAGGAGGAGAAGGAGAAACGCGAAGCACGCCATGGAAATCGTATATGAGTCAGTGTGCTTTTTGTTAAGTTTCTCCCAACTTGTATAACTTGTAAACCAAATGACTTGTATGTGTAGCACTCCTCCAACTAAAAATACCTTTCTTAGATAATAGACTTTAAATTAGTTTTTAAATTTTTTTTTAATAAAATTCATTCTTTAAAAATTTTAAGTTGGTCATTTTATTCTTTCTGTCACTTATGTTATTAATGATGTCAAAATTTGTTAATATTACACGTTAAGTAGCACCACAATATATATTCTGTAGTCTTAATTGGCAGCTAACATGATAAATTTATGAAATTAGAATAAATTAATTTTAAATTGAGAAATTTCAATGTTTTAAGTTTTTTCCTTAATTAGATTTTTATTTGATCTAATTTCATAAACGGATCATACTAATAGTCAATTAAAACTTCTATGTGTATTCTAGTATCACTTAATGTGTCACATTAATAAAATTTGGTATCGTCAACAAAAAAAATAACAAAAGTACTAACGCGATTAATATAAAATCTTTAAAAGATGAATTTAATTAAAAAAAATTTAAAAACTAATTTAAAAAATAAATAATCTTTTAGGAATAGATTTGACTATTTACTCTATTTGAAGCATCCAAGATAGAAAAAGAGGTAGAGCTACCAAAAATAGAATTGTCTATCTACCACAAATCTAGAAATATAATATATTGCTTTATTGCTTTGTTTTTATCTATCTATCTATATTTATATTTATAAAATGATGATTGTTGTATTGTCTAAAAATATTGCTTAACTTACTAAAAAAATAATAATTAATTTTAAAAGTATAAAAATAAATAATTTTTAAATATTTAATGCTTACGATAAAAGGTAAGTTTATCTTTATAATATTTACAAACTACATCGTTTATACAAGTGTTGTTAAAGTTAAAATGATTTTTTTATATTTTAATAATATTTTTAGCAACACTTTTTAAAAAACGTTACTAAATAATAAAAAAATGTTATTTTTATTTTAACAACACTTCTTGAAAAACCATAACTAATATAACCGTAGTAACATATAAACTAATGCAAACTCTTCTCTTGAAGAATCATTAAGCACACAAGATGACTTAATTAGTCCACATAAATATCTACTTTGACATTGAAAGATCCCTTAAGCATGTTGGATGAATGGGACCAAATACTTTCACGTCAAATAACTATCTTAAACTGTAAAAGATCACCGAATTTAATTCAAACTTTAAGACGGATAACTCAACTTGCATTGCTTTCTTATTTTCTATCCCCCACATGCATTTATAGTCCCCCATAACCCATTGGCGATTTCTAGTGGCAATACGTAGCTATATAATTCACCATCAAAAATTCAGCCCCACAAGTACATCCTTTGAATAAATCATAAGAATTTTCGCAGGTTTATCATCCAATGAAACTTAGCTAATAGCCTAATATGCTACTTGTGCAATGAACCTTGTTTGGGGTTTTTGTGTACGTATGGACGTATGGTATACCAATTTGACTTGTACATGTATGTATTATGTGTATAATGCAGTTGCAGCCAAATAACAATGCATGGCTTTCAATTTATTCCAAGGCACAAATTTAAACCCCCAACGTATCTGCAAACAAATGAGGGTCTAACATTTCAAACGCAATTAGCATGTTATGTTCATGCATTGCACAGGCAAATGCTTCCCCATGCCTCACTAATTGTTCAATTGCAACTTTGATTCTGTGACGGTGGATTATTGTAGCACATTCCTAATTTCCTTCCTAATAACACTTGAATCTAAAATTGTGTAATCAAGCTATATATAACCATTTATCTTATCTTATGTTGACTATGAATTTGATGCATCCTTGTACAAGATGTATAGTTAAAATGTTAGTATCTTTTTTTTTTTTTTTGGTAATAAAATGTTAGTATCTAATATCATTAAAATCTTATTACCGTTTTTTTTTTGGATATTGATTTTTTTTTTTTTTGGTTTTGGTAAAATGGATATTGAATTTCATTATAATGCACCACACAATTTAATCTCTTTTGGGCTCTATTTCTTCCGTGGGTCACTATTTCACTCATAGGCTATATAGAAGTTTCTTCTCACCAAAAATAAGGGGCCCTAGTTGTCGTAGCAAAGAGGCCTCTAAAAACGCATTTATCATTTCGACCAAAGCTTGCTTCGTTTTATTTATAGCGACAAAAAGAGTGAAGGTTACTTCAATTGACCAACAATCCACGAAAGGCTGCCGAAAATGATGTTGTAAGATTAAAAAAAGTCTTTTTTTTTTTTTTTAATCAAATTAGCCAATTTAAGAATCCTTTTTTTTGACTTTTTAATAATTCAATATTAATAATCTGTCCCAATTGACTGGTAAAATTAAGTTAAGAATGTTAACTGCCAATACTTTTACCAACTTTCATATTCCTTTGTGGTAGGGTATAAGTATAAAGTATGTATCGGGAGATAGTACAGTGTTTTCTCACATGGTTGTATACTTTGGATTTCTTAACGTACTCTTTTTGGCTGTATACTAAAAATATCTCTTAATTAAATATGTTGACATTGTTTTATATCTATAAATGTTACTTTTACTAAAAGTATTAAAAAAGAGTTTTATTCAAAAATTAATAATTTGTTCGAAAATAAAAGGTTAAAAAAATACTCTTATCGTGTAAAGTAATTTGTTTCAAGTTTTATATTCCCCTATTATTCTAATCGTCATGTGTTGCCTTATGATTGTTTATATAATGGTTCGTGCATTCAACCTGAAACCCAAAAACATCCATTTAAAGATTTTGTTCAAATTCAAAAAAAAATTTTATTAAAAATTTATTTATTTTTATTAAACTACAAATTTATAGGTGGTATAAGTATAAAGTATGTATCGGGAGATAGTACAGTGTTTTCTCACATGGTTGTATACTTTGGATTTCTTAACGTACTCTTTTTGGCTGTATACTAAAAATATCTCTTAATTAAATATGTTGACATTGTTTTATATCTATAAATGTTACTTTTACTAAAAGTATTAAAAAAGAGTTTTATTCAAAAATTAATAATTTGTTCGAAAATAAAAGGTTAAAAAAATACTCTTATCGTGTAAAGTAATTTGTTTCAAGTTTTATATTCCCCTATTATTCTAATCGTCATGTGTTGCCTTATGATTGTTTATATAATGGTTCGTGCATTCAACCTGAAACCCAAAAACATCCATTTAAAGATTTTGTTCAAATTCAAAAAAAAATTTTATTAAAAATTTATTTATTTTTATTAAACTACAAATTTATAGGTTAGAGTACATTTATATAAAAGAATAAATAATTAATATAAACTCATCTTATTGTATTTTTATTAAAAAAAATAAATAATATAATTTAAAAAAAGATTTTATTCTTTAAATTAGACTCTTTTTATTTTTACTATTGAAAAGATTTTTTTATAAAAAATTTATAAAAAGAAAATGAATTTTAAAAAGCGGGGAATTTTATTTTTTTTTTTCTCTAAAAAAAAGGCACGGGA
>NC_029791.2:10696027-10703337 GCF_000816755.2 Arachis ipaensis | reverse complement strand
TGGATATTTAAACATCAAATTATTTTTATTTATTTAAAAATTATTTTAAAAAAAAACTTAAACTTGTTTTAGAAATTTACCTACAAAAACCCAAAGTCCAACTTACGTGCTTGGTAATATATTTGTTAGTATTCCGTTGTGTACTGCTAATCTTATTATCCCCTTATATTTTGAACTTTGTTTAATGAAATGTGCTATTCTCATAAAAAAATTGGAAAATAAAAGCTTGTTTAATAATTAAAAACTTATTTTGAGAAAAAATTATGAAAATCATTTTCATTGTAAATATCTATATTTTGTTACAGTTGTATAAATTAATTCTCTATAAAAATCATATGTCGGTTTTTCTCATGCAATTCTTTAGGTTTCATATGTTGGTACACTCTTTTGTGACATGATAGAGGGCTATGTATGAAATATGAATATGGTGGATATTTAAACATCAAATTATTTTTATTTATTTAAAAATTATTTTAAAAAAAAACTTAAACTTGTTTTAGAAATTTACCTACAAAAACCCAAAGTCCAACTTACGTGCTTGGTAATATATTTGTTAGTATTCCGTTGTGTACTGCTAATCTTATTATCCCCTTATATTTTGAACTTTGTTTAATGAAATGTGCTATTCTCATAAAAAAATTGGAAAATAAAAGCTTGTTTAATAATTAAAAACTTATTTTGAGAAAAAATTATGAAAATCATTTTCATTGTAAATATCTATATTTTGTTACAGTTGTATAAATTAATTCTCTATAAAAATCATATGTCGGTTTTTCTCATGCAATTCTTTAGGTTTCATATGTTGGTACACTCTTTTGTGACATGATAGAGGGCTATGTATGAAATATGAATATGGGATGGTGTTTCCTTATACTTTCAACCATTTTCATAACCGTCAATTGTAAGAATTGAATTAAAATGGTCAGTTAACCCTGTCTAATAATTATAACTTAATAATTTTTCAGTTTTTTTTCCTAAGAATTTAACCGATTAAACTAATCAAATGATGAAAGACTATTTTAGGTACATATGGACTTCAATCTCCATTGAGTTTTATATAGATTAGTTTTTGGCAGTCCTAGAAAATAATAATTTTGATTTCGAAGAGCAAAATATAGAAATAAGGACAAAAAGCAAATCCAGCAATAGTGGCGGCTACGACGGAGTGTTCTATAAGAGGTTCTTCTATTTATCTGACAAGAAGAAGAATCCAAGTCACAGAGTGTCAAATTCATTTCAATTTTTAAGTCCCAGATTCTGATTTCTTAAGATTTTCGTTTTACCTAAAATGGGTATTGTACCTGATTGTATTTTATTCACAAGATCACTTCAAGTTTGAGCCTTTACCTTTTAAACTTCTGGTAATAGATTCCACTTATCTTGAATAACAAGGTTATAAAGTTCAAAACTTTATATTAAAATTAGTAAGTTTTCATCAAGTTTGATTCTGGGTCTTCACCAAAATGAAGAGGCGCATGTTCTTGAAGCATTCAACAGCTCTTATCCTCATTATGGTAACTATATGCTGCCTTTTGATTGTGATAGTCACAGTTCTCAAGCTTCCAGATGCATCAACCAAGAACAGCCAAATGGTATTGTACCCAAAAATCAGATCCAGAAAAATCCCTCATGATTTCAAGTTGAGCAAGCTCGGTAACATGATGCTTGAGATGTTGCCTCATGATCTTGCATTCACTGTTTTTGTTCCATCGGAGGAAGCTTTCAAGCGAGATCTGCGTCTAGATTTCAATGATAGCTTGAAACCTGACAAGTACAATGATACATATGCGATTGTGTCTCGTGTGTTGGGATTCTCAGCTGTTCCTAGATCAATTCACTCGGATAGTGTGAAACTTGGTGAGCTTGTGAACTATGATTCTTTATCTGGGTTCTCACTTTACATCTCAAAGGACATCGATGGAATGTTGGTTGTTAATAGGGTTCGATCTGAAATGGTGGATTTTAAGAGGAATGAGATTGTTGTTCATATTATGGATGGTGTTATTATGGATGCTGAGTTTGAGCAATCCGTTCTCTCTTATGAAACTGAGGAGGATTGAGTTTTGTATTCAATTGAGTCTTCATCTATACAAAATATACAACTACACTTGTATTTCATATAGGTATCATTTAGTTTTCTTCTTTTAAATGAAATTGTAAAGGTTAAAGGTTTTCTCTCCCTTCTTACTTAATTTTTTGGACTAACTTTGAAGATGTTCAATTTATGTACCCTTTATTTATATTACCTTAATAGATATATGGAAATATTTTGATATCTTGTTCCTCGTATGATGTATTTCTTGGAGAAGTATTTACAAATCTTCTAAATAACATTAGTAAGAATAAGTGGTGTATGATTTTCTTTTAAGATTTTGTGGGTCATTTGGCAGGGTATGAATTAAAAAATTTATGAGAACAAAGAATCGATGGCTAACAGGGAGCAAATTTACACACTTGTTAGACAATGAAATTTGATTAGAAAGAAATAGAAAATCAAGATGGACAGATGGTTGTAACTTGTAACTGAGGAGGAGGTAAGAATAGAGGGAGAGAGATGGTGGTGGATAGTGTGGAATATGAGCATCATTTGTAAGCATATATGGTTGGAGGATATCTGGAAAATGCAAAAGGTGAGTTAAGAGGATTAATGGGGGATGTAATATCTGAGAAGATGGAAGGGGACGCAATCTTACAAAGCCTTGAGATAGTATTACAAATATTATTGGAGGAAGATAATAGGAAAGAGGAGGGATTGATATTTATAATTGATAATAAAAATATTGTTGAATGGATGCATGGAAAAATAGCAAGTTAAGGACTTAAGAATGTTGAGGAACAAGACATATGTAGCAAAAAGTCATGCAAAATGTGGAGGTGAGGTTCAAGTACAGCAGTAACTTCAAAGAGAGGAAGACTTGGGAAAGATTGGAATTGGAGAACACCTGTAGATGGGATGCAATTGAATTATTGGCTTCGATGTTGAATTGGACAAGAAGACTATGAATAAAAGTAACTAAACAAGTGGATAACATGGAAATACAAAAGGAACATTGTTTGGTGAAAATATATGAGGAGAGGGATTTATTTGGTGTGAGTAAGTGAATGATATGCCAATGGAGGATGTCAAAATGAGATAATGTAATTGATGTGAATATATTCGTCTATTATGAATGTCTAAGTCTTGCCATGATGCTATTTGAAGGGTGAACATTTGGCGTCTATAAATCTAAGATGGGGTAGTGCGATTCATTTTTGTGTAATTTTGTCATCTTTTAGTCCGTAGTTTGTTATTGATGCAGGACTCTTTTGTATTTCATTTTTACTTGATGGTTTTTGATTGATTAATTATCCTTAAAAACAATGCCAAAAGAGATTTTAATTGATCAAAAGTTAGTCTTTGTACTTTTCTCCCCTATTTGGATCACCCCTATTTGGATCAAGACTATAACTCAAAAGATAAAAAAATTAACTGTCAAAAAATTTACAATAAGTAAAATTAAAACTATTTCAAATATTAGGGACAAAAAATCGATCATTTTTCTATTTCAAATGAATTTGCGTGCTTTTGTATCATTAGTCATGTTTGAGCTACAATGCACGGTTTGTAACAAGCACGGTTTGTGACAAGAATGATTCTCGTAACGCATCAAGAGAGCTTGCGGGGAATAGAAGATCAATTTCTGACTCGTGATCAATCTGCTTAAGGACAAATCGTTGTAACTCTTCCAAGATTGAAAAACAAAAATGTTCTCAAGAGTACAAATAACATAAAGCATGAGCATAACCAATAATATTCCCACTCCCAGGTTAAAAGATCTTTTGTGCCATGTTACATGTATTTCCCGAATCAGAATCCTCAAGAAGGCCGAAGGCCAATCAAAGTGACGGTTGAAGTGCAAAAGATCTTGGTCTATGTAGTCAATAATAGCAACTTTAACTTCCAGCTGTACTTGATACTGGTACTGACTTCGAGTCTTCTGCGCGTTCATGTTCTTTGTTGAGCATCTGCCAAAAGAGGAGTGTTTTTACTCTAACCCTCTGAAACTTACTCCATTTCATACTAAGTATAATAATAATAATAATGTAACACAACCAAAACTAGGACTAGCTATGAAACCAAAATCACCCACCAAACAACAATAACAAATAGATGCAGTAAGATTGAGCATAGTGTATCTAACCTTATTGTTAATCAAGTTGTGGAGCGCAATTACACTTCTGATAAGGGACGACAGGTATATTACCAGCATCATATCATTTGTTTTCACTGCAACAATGAAGAAAGATATCAACAATAAAGGCCATTGCAGAAAACCATAACACATACATATTCATTCACATTCTTAACCTGCAAAAGCCTTTATCAGATCGTTGACATTAAGGTTTGGTAGCAGGTTGAACACATCCTAACAAAATTCAATAAATCATGAGATGGTGAAACACAGTAATAGAGTTAAGCCAAAAAAAAATAAATTGAAATGTAGATCAGCTGAAAATTCTTCTAACATATCTTGCTAAACCATGTGACAGTGGCCAAATAATTGTCAATTACAAAGAAATACATGTTTGTGTGTAAACCAACCTGCAGATGGTACAAAATCTCATGGTTTAAAGGAAGCTTTCCATCGATGACAAGGTCAAGATAACTTCTTATCTCTTTAAGTCTTGCATCCAAACCTTTCAAGGCTGTAAGTTTTCCACTTACCTAAAAGAACTCAAACAACAATTTTAACATTTGTCATTAGATAAAATATATATATCTTAGCATACTCAGAAATACGATGCGCGCAGAGAGAAATATAAATACAAGGATAACAATAACAGCAAAATAAAGAAACAAAAACATTCAGTAAGAAATTAATATATAGCAAGTGATGAATCCAGTCACCCACCTCTGTAGCAAGGGTGCTAGTTGTTGTATCCTTCACATCTCTAAGCAAGTGTTCTACTCCTGCAAAAGAGTAAGACAGGAAAAATTGTTCAGATTACCATGTGGGAAAAAGCTTCAGCATTACAACATTTTCAAAGCAAATAGCATAAATGACGGGGAAAAAATGCAGCAAGTGTACATTCCATGGATTACCTATCTCCTCAACCTCATGAGCAGCAATACCATGAAGAATACAAATAAGGTAACTTTTTTTTTCTTTGAAAAAGGAAAAATAACAGAAAATGCAGCACTTTTGGATTTGATGGCATACCTATTTCCTCAACTTCATGAGCAGCGATTTCTGATGGCACATGCACAAAGACCTTTTGGCTTTTCTGAGTGGCATTCTGCAGTTAGTTTAAGCTGCTTATCAGTTCTTGTGTCCACTGATTAAGTTCCACACAAGCAAACACTAGCTAGCTACTCCCATCATTAATAATTTTCATAACTTATGCAGGTATCAAAGAAACCACAAGTATATTTAATCAAAGGATAGAAGTACTTCAGTTCTACCTCTTTAACCTCTTCAACTGCATAGTAAGCTTTGGTAGGAATTCCCAGTTCCTTAGGCTCAACATCAATTATAACCAAAACAGGATTGGGAACATAGCTGCAAAAATGTGGAAGGTGACAAATTGATAAATTGATATAAATATTGAGATAAACAGCAGCATAAAAAGTTTCTTGTTCTATCATGCTTCCAAGTAAAAGGACTAATCCCCAGTGGTGAGAAAATGTATGTGCATAACCACTGCACATAACAACACATAACAATCAGGATTACACAGAGATATTACTACAAAGCAAGCGAAACATGCCTCAAGTTGCTAAAGCATAGAAAAGTACAAACTGTGCTTGAGGATATTGCCGAACAGCATTAGGTGTAAACCTTGCTTATCAAAGCTATAATTATTCATTGCAAAAAGAAACAAACTGTTTAGAACTAAGAAATACTTTTGCATCGTCCTGTATTTCGGGATTACCAGCTAATATTAGAAATTTATTATTCCCTCTTTTGAATAACTAACATTTACATACACAAATTATGCTTTGTCTCACTCCTGTAGAAGTACCACCCTAGCTTTGCACCTCACTCATCACAGCTAGGTATGACATTACACTAATAGCATATTTTCTCTCTTTTGGTAAATACACTAATATCGTATTCGTTAGATGAAGTTTCAATCAGATCATGGAAATTACGTTTACTTCACACAACCACAGCCCTCAATCGAGTTAAACGAACAAAAAAAAAAAGATAAACATCAATACTAAAATGCGGAAGATTTTTCTGTGAATTTGAGCTGAATAAACAAACATACTCATTGAACAAAGCATGAATGTCAAGATCATTCTCTCGGAGCTTGGGGCCGGAGCTGTACCACCCAACAACATGCTCCTTTGCTGAACAAAAAAAAAAATGTCAAAATGGAAAAGATTAGATCTGATCTGAAGAAACAGAATCAACACAGAATTAAGGATTAGAGGAATGAATAATAATAATAATGAAAGGTACCGTTAATTCTCTTAAACATGGAGAACATGGACTCGTGATAGTTATGGTCGAGAAACCATATGGAAGGATCCTTGTCATCTTCTTCAAAGGGAACTGTAACGAACCGAAATCAGTTAGAGGAAGTAGTTGAGGTTGTTAGAGAGTGAGTTAGTTAGTTAGTTAGTTACCGGCATAGCTGTTGGTGACGTCGACGGTGCCTTTGAAGGAAGAGCCGAGGAGGACGCCGACGACGCGCTTGCGCGTGTCCTTGGCGACTCTGTTGTAGTTGTCGACTATGCTGAGGAGCACAAGTGGGTGCACCACAACTTTCTCTATCGCCCTCCACGATATTTGCTGCGTCTTTATCACATCCATTCTTAACTCTTTTCTTCAAACTCAATTGATCGATCAATTCTTCAAATTTCAATCCCCTTCTTCTTCTTCTTCTTCTTCTTTAGGTTTTGCTTTCTGAATTTCGATCCTCACCTCTCAAGTCTCTACACACAAGTTGTTTGTTTTTCTTTTCACTTGGGAGGATCTACTATTTTTTGGACTGATGTTTTATGGGCCTGCTTATATGGCCCATTCATTTGGACCTACTTTCAGGTTATGAATATCCGAAGTCCGGCCCAAAATCTGTCACCAAAATAAATAAATCAATGAAGAGAATATCTAAGTGTTAAATTACTAAAATACCTACTGGCCAAGAGAAAAAAAATATTTAATACATGGTCAATTCAAAACTTCAAGTGAAGGGATTCATTCCCGTAAATTATTACATTTTGAAAAAAGGTTTAACAATTGGTATCTATAATTTTGTAAAATTTTTAATTAGATTTTTATATATTTTTTTTTAATTAAATTTTTGTATCAATTTTTTTTTAA
>NC_029791.2:10693778-10695749 GCF_000816755.2 Arachis ipaensis | reverse complement strand
GCTAATAGCTAATAAACTAATTAACAATTCACAACAAAAAGGAATATTCAAAATTAGAAATAATAAAAATATTTAAAATTTAAATAAAAAAATTAAAATTTAATATTTAAAATTTAAAATCTAAAATTTAATATTTAGAATATATAATTTAAAATTTAAGATAATCTGGCAGCTTGAAGCGGTTGGCGGTGGTCGTCAATAACGAGGATAATGACTAATGCCGAATGTAGCTGGTTTGTGATTGTAGATAAAATTGAAGTGATGAGAGAATGAAAAAAAAATGATAAAAGAATAAATTAAAAAAAAATAGAAAAGGATATTGAGCTCATTTAGATTTTTGACTGATTTTTTATTAGGGAACGACTCACATACAGATAGTAAAAATGTCTTTTTGTGAGGATAATGCCTAGTAAAGTAATATGTATCCTATTTATTTGAGTTAAATAAATTATTAATTGAACCAAAATCAATGCATATAATAAATTAGACTTTAGACAAATAAAATAATGAACTAATTTATACTTTAAGCCAATGCTTTGGGTTTCTCTTTTTATAATTGGACATTTTTGTAGTTAAATTATTTTAAGAGTAGAAAAATTAGGGAGAAAAAGAAGAAACAATGAAATGAAAAAAAATAATTGAAAAAAGATAATAGAAAAATAAAAATTCAAAAAAATATAATAAANNTATATAATGAGATAATGTCTAAAATAACCTTTAAAATTCTCAATTCGCTTTATATTAGTCTCCCACTTTTTAAAATGACCAAATAAGTCATTCACTCTTAGAATCGTAAATTTCCGATAATCCAAAGTTATTAGACCTTTTAACGGCGCTGAGGTGTACAGTTAACTGCATGCTGATGTGGACAGACAATGAATTCAACTTAAATTGGTACTTCAAATTTGATTAAAATACCTAAATTGATCCAATTCTCACCTATAAAACTCTAACCCTCAAATGTTCATTTTTATTCTTCGTCTCCACTCCTCTCCTCCTCCTTGATGTTGTTCATCTTGGCACTAATCTAAAGGATAATCTAATCTCCGGTAACCCTTCGTTTTTATTTTCTGATCCAACCAAACAACGCCTCTAGTTTCTTTTGGTCTCTGCCATACTTTGATGTAATCTTTTTTTTTTGTTATGAAAGTTCCATGATGCGGCAATCTCAAAAATAATGTGTTTTAATTCTGTTTTGGTTGTTTGTGCCGTTTGTTTTAGAATTAACCGAACTACAATATGGTTGTTATTTTTCACTTCTTCTGATGATGGGGGCGGGAGTGATGGTGATGGGGAGCAATCTTGTTGGTCATTGTTGTTAAAGAGAAGGGGGTTGGAAGAATATAGAATGTAGAGTAAGATGGTAGTTAGGATCAACTAAGAGATGATGATGCTTTTGGATCCATTATTGCATTGATTAGAATAAAGGTGCATTTGATTTGCTTTTATTAATTATTAGTTTACTTTTAAGGTTCGATTTTCCTTTCTTTGAGGTTGTTGCTTTTTTATAAAAGTGGTGTATGTATGGAAAGAAACTTGGAAGTTCAAAATAGTTTGAATCACACAAAAATAGAAATTAAGAAATTGTTTTAATATTTTTATTTTTGTCTAATTTATTTTCTTCTTTTTTTTTTATTTTGTTATTTGTGATTTTGATATGTGAAGTTTGTTATGGCTAGAACAATATCAATGAGGAGGAGAGAAGTGAAGACAAAGAATAAAAATAAATATTTGGGGATTAAGGTTTTATAGGTGAGAATTAGATCAATTTGAGTGTTTTAATTAAATTTGAAGTACCAATTTGAGTTGAATTTATTGTGTGTCCATATCAGCGTGCAGTTTGGCACTTAACTGTACACCTCAGCGCCGTTAAAGAGTTTCATAATTTTTGAACTAACGGAGATTCACAATTTTGAGAATGGAGGACTTATTTGGTCATTTTAAAAGGTGGAGGACTAATCTAAAATGAGT
>NC_029791.2:10691118-10693755 GCF_000816755.2 Arachis ipaensis | reverse complement strand
AATACTGTTTGAAATGATTTTTTATTGTCTTTAAAATATTATTGTATTTATATAATGTGTTCAAGTGATGGAATCCTTAAATGATAATAAGTAATAATCATGATTTGTCAATCCAGTATTCATAGCTTCTTCAAGTAATCAAGTCATATGTGCAAACAACTTGAGCAAAACATTGCATTAAATAGGATTTATCAATATGATTGAGTTGTGGTTACTAATATGGAGAAGAACATTTCATTCTTGTAAATGAGTTATAAATATGGAATTTGAAAGTACAGTTATATATATATTGTATGTACTTCCAAATCACCTAATGCTATTATTATTATATTACTATTTTGATAAAAATAAATCCGAAAACCACGAGTTTGCAACTTTGCATCATTGCCAAAGGTTAGTGATTCTTTCAATGGACAATGTGTGGACAACACTTTTCTCTAGTTAACGAGTAATGGTCAAATAATAAGTAATATATAATCTCATTAATTATTTATTTGTTTGCCTTCACACGTGATCTAGCTATACATACATATATACCTTGCTAGCTCCATTTGCATGTGAGCATGAATGAGACCACTGGTCTTCATGATTAATCTAAGTCTTACATATATTTCCCCTTAAAACACATAAACCAACATTAGGATTAATTTGATAATAACGATGAATAACATTCCCAACTTGTTTAGATATGGTTCATGATCATATTCAAAGATAGAATCACACCCGGCGAGGTATGACTATACTCGTTTTGTTATCCAATAATCTTTTATGTATTCCAAGGTAAAACATCTCATGACTACAAGAGAAACTAGAATCCCAAGTCTTAATAATATATTGTAATAAATTAATAATCCAAACGAGTTTTAATTCTCAATTAGAGGAAATTTAACCAAGTTGAATCAGCATGTAGAAGAGAAATTTTTATAGCCACATATTATAATAGTGATAATTAATATTAAAGTATATTTGCTCAACGCTCCATAACCATATATAATGCACTAAACCTACTAATTAATAATTAAGTTCACTAATTATAGTTAATTAACAATAGTAAAATTATTACTACAATTAGTTTAGAGGAAGCTCAAGCGCAGGTCCAATGGAGGATACTCCATTTGTTCTCCCATTAATGTGTATGAGAACATAGTATCATCATCATGATCCATGCATTGATGATGATGATGATGATCACCATTTTCATCATTTGCATGCACCCTCAGCTTCTCTAATTCGGATTCAACATAAGAGAGGCTGTGAAACTTGATACATCTCAGCTAAACCTGCAAAAGGAGACAAAATTAGAATTGGGCCTTCAAGATCCAAAACCTATTCAATAATGATCCATTTTTTACTTTGTTTGTTTCGGTCAAGTTTATTTTTTTAATATTTGATAGAGAATTTTCAGTTAATTAGATACATTCATTAAGCTCATAATATACGAAAAGTTACAGACTTACAGTAACAAATTATAATAGAAGGAAATAGATTGAATATCACAAAAAACAGAAATGTTTGGTAACAAAAAAAAAATCAACCAAAAACAGTAATAACTTATCTTATTTAACATTCATTAATTGTTGTGACAATTAATTAATGTTAAATAAGAGAAGTTAATAAATAATTTTTTGTGTATAAATAATGTTTCTTAAAAAATAAAATTGGGTATTTTTGTGTAGGGATGGATGAGCCCAAATTAAAATATTTAAGAATTGAGAGATTAATATTGAAGATAGAAAAAAGAAGAGTAGTTACTTTGAGAGTGAAGAAGATTGAGATGTTTGGAGTGATGAGGAAAGGAAGAAGAGAGCTTGCGGCGCTTGTTGTGTCTGTCCCTAGCTTTATGGTTCTGAAACCAATAGAAGACATTCTTACTCTCAATCTTGCCGTAAAAGCTGAGATGGTTGGAGATACGCTGAATCTGATCAGTGGTTGGGGTGCGCAGACCAGAGCTGAACAGTTCACTCAGAACCGAAACTTGTTCTGCCGTCGGATTCCAACGCCCACACTTGCTTCCACTGCTCCCACCTTTCGATTCCATCTTTTAATGTTTTTCTCTCTCTCTCTCTCAAAACAAACCAACAGCTTTACCTCTCATGTGAGTTTATCTATCCCAACCATAAAGATCCTATTCCGTGTGCATATATTTATATAGAGCACTGAATAAATGATCATTTATACCATAAAAGATGAAAACGCTGACATATGTATTCATACTAGATCGAAACTAAACTTATATCTACGCAAAATATCTTTCGTGTAACAAAAGTACCCTCTAAGAATACTTTTGTCACACAAAAAACATCTTGCGTAGATACAAGTTTAGTTTCGATCTAGTATAAATATATATATATATCAGCGTTTTCATCTTTTACGGATACAAATAGTTATTTATTCCAGAGTACCTCAACTCATGAATCTATTCCCAAAATCTTTGTCTTTTTCCTTTGATTTTTTTTACAATAACCTCTGTATATTATCACTGTAGCTAATTGGTATAAAAACAAAATATTAGAATAAAATATTGACTAATACTAATAAAAAATATCAATTTCTTAACTTTTTTTATTGCTATTATTATTAGTTTATTTATTGATACTTGAATCTTGTTATCAAATATTTCAATTAATCTAGTTTAAG
>NC_029791.2:10680775-10691010 GCF_000816755.2 Arachis ipaensis | reverse complement strand
CGGTTTTGTTGGATAAAGAATAATTTTTGTAAATAATATGAACAATAAATTTTAAAATTGACCTAATAAGATAAAAACACACTACACCTTAAAAAAAGAAGATTAGTGTAATACTGGGTATAACTACACCATTTACAAATTTTAATTTTTTTTAATTCTATTGTTCATGTGGTTCACTATTCCCATTATTTTCTTGTACTTTTCCTATTACTATTTACAAAAAAAGTCTAGTATACTATCGGATTTTAAACCACAGTATTATCATTGGATTTTTCGTAAAAAATTCTTAACAGTAACAATTTAATTGGAAAGTCTCGAAACATCATTGTTGGATTTAGAAATCCAACACAAAATGTGGCGCCAATCAACTAGAGCTTAAATTGGTGCCATAATTGTCGGATTGTATTGTTATTACTGAATATGGTGTGTTTATTCTCATTTAAAATGGGATCATGTTCAATTTAATAAAAAAAAATGTTAAGTTGATTTACCTACAAAATGAATACAATAAAATGACCGACCCGGTTGAAATAATTATCATATAAGTATATAACTAATCAAATAGACTACGAGAAGTTTTCAACTTTGAAAAGATAAAATTTTGTCTTATTTTGTAATTGCATTTGTGGGGATCACAGATCTGATCTGCACTATGTTATCAATTTACGTTTTGTCTGCTTCGAATTTAGGGAATATAAGGTTGAACAGATCGGTTTCACTTGGGCTACTGTATATTATTGTTTATGTGCTGTGATAAAAAAACAAAAAGATAATAAAGACATGCGCAAAAGCATATACATTGTTCAACGTTTCGGTTTTGCAGCACAGAGAAAATATAAGTTTCACTAATTGTACTTAAAAAAAAAACATATATTCTATAGTTTTTTGGTTCCTCGAGTTCATCTTCTGAGACACGACACGATGTGTTTTTCAGTAAAGTGTGCACTTACTCCTAAATTTTTATACTTATTATATGTGTATATATATTGGTTCCTTTTATGTTTGTGTAATTTTCAATGAATATATTAATGATTGATTTTAATAACTAATTTTAAAGTATATGTGGTATAATCGAATGTTTAATTAGGCATCATATTTATCATATTGATCCAATTCTATCAGGACACGTGAGTTAAGCAAATCTTTTAGATATTTAATTTTTAAGTCCAAGAGATATATGAAAGGGGAAGTGAAAGTCAAAGTTACACATTGTTTGATCCATATTGGAGGTTTGTGATGACAGCAGAAGAAACTGACAGATTCTGACTTAAATGACTAAGGTTCACGGAAATCTTCTTTTTAACGAGTAGAAACATAAACTAAGGGACAACAATGTTGGAGAATAGAAGTGTTAATTACAGGGGTCGGTCTTAAATATATATTGAGTTTATTTTTTAGATTCTAATTTCGTCTTAAATTTGATGAAATTTAAATATTTTTGAGTCACAATTATACCAAGTTCAAATTGAATAAAAACTGAACTTTTAAAATTTTAATAATAATTTATAAAGAAACTTATTTATAAAAAAGAAATTTGTTATCGAGAAGTTGATATTATATTTGAACTTGAATTTGTCCATAAATTCTAATTTGATACTTCTTTGATCTATTTTCTAATTCAACAAGTGTGAATAAAAACAAAACAATGAACTTATAATTAATATAACATAATATTAGAATTAATTTAAAACATATATACATTTTTTTAGTTCCTTAAGGTGCACATGGATCGGATGAAACCGGATTCGCCTTGACACATATCTGACCCTAAATAATGATCGGGTCTATTTTTGAAACCCTTAGCCGGCCCTAGACCCGGTGAAATCACACCAAATTAGTTCCTAAAATGTTTGGGTCTGGGCCGAGTCTTTGAGCCATGTACACCCCTAGTTAGCTCCTTAACAATATAACATTATTTAGTTAGTAAGTTAAGTTACTTATATTTGTTAGTTAGTTAGAGAAATTAGTTTAGTAATCTAGAATAGATGGTTAGTTATATAGTGCAGATAATTAGCTGTTAGTTAAACTTATTATGATTTGTATATAAGGAAAGCTTGCATCTGATGTAAGTGTGATTTATTATTCTAATAAATCAGAATTCATTTAAGAAGTTCTCAAAATTTTGTTCTAGCAATCTTCTCGTTGTCACCAAATCATCATCAAGTTCTTTCTTTGCTACCTGAGACAAAACTTTAACATGGTGCGGTGAGCGTGGACAGTTGTAGAAATCCGTGAGTACCTTCCACCATTCAAGGTTTAATTGCTTCGTAAATTCTAATACTGTGGTTCAAGCCCAATTTTGGTGAACACATAGGAAAGAACAGTAGATTAAATAAATCTAGAGAATCAAGAATTCACCATGTTAGATTTTTAGAAGTTTGCAAAAATGATAGCACAATTCTCATTGTTTCAATCACAAGCTGCAAAGACGAGCACCAGCCTCAATCAAGACCCATCGAGTCCGTTTTTTCTACATCCTAGTGAGAATCCAGGTACCGTTCTTATTTCAATTCCCTTATCAAACCAGAATTACCACTCTTGGGATCGATCTGCGTGAATTGCATTGAAATCGAAAAATAAGATCAAATTTGTGGACGGATCTCTTCCAAAACCTGATGAAAATGATAGTACTTTCAATGCTTGGGATAGATGCAATACGATAGTACTTTCTAGGCTTCATGCATCTTTGAGTCAAGAAATCTTGCAAAGTATATTATGGTGTAATGATGCCTATGAGATTTGGACTGGCTTGAAGCATAGGTTTTATGAAGGAGACATTTTTAGGATAGCTGAATTACAACAAGATTTGTTCACAATGAGACAAGGAGAAATGTCGATCACATCCTATTTTACTAAACTTAAAGGAATTTGGGAAGAGTTAGATGAGTTTAGACCCATTCCTCTATGCAAGTGTGTTGAGACATGTTCTTGTGAACTTGGAGTGATGAAATGTTATAGGAAGCAGACGAATGTCATCCATTTTTTAAGAGGACTCAATGAGCAGTACACTACTGTGAAGTTCTAAATAATGTTGATGTAGTCCTTCCCCGATGTAGCTGCAATTTTCTCATTACTTTTGCAACAAGAACGACAAATAAACCAAATTGAAATCCTGAATTCTAGAACTGTGATCAATGCAGCAGTGAGCAACCTAGTTTTCAGCAATAGAGGAAGAAGAAGGGGTCATGGAGTATTTGGTAGATGAAGAGGTCGAGCATCTATAAAGATGTGCTCGCACTATGAAAAAATTGGCCACTTAGTTGATAATTATTACCACAAATATGGGTTCCTCCCACACATGCAAGAACCCAAAAAGGAGCAAACATTAATAACCTAATAGTTGCTACAGGTAGTGATGAAAACGGCAACAAAACTTCAACTCTGGAGGAAGAGAATCAGAATTTCAAAGAATTATTTTTCGAAGATCAGAAAAAAGCAATAATTGCCATGTTTCAACATCATACACAAGTCCCTACTCATAATATTGATTCACCAACAACAATATTGATCTCATCCTCAAGTGTTTTTCAAATACTTTCTTCTTACACTCACACAGATTTTTCTCATAAATAGATCTTAGACACAGGAGCCACCACTCATGTGTCATTTTCTCTAAAATTCTTCTAATCACATAGGGTTATTAATCCAGTAATTATAAAGATGTCGAATGGTTCACAAACTGTTTCAACCATATGTGGAACAATCTATTTTTTCAGTGAATTCTACCTCACTGATGTTCTATATGTTTTCAATTTTTCATTCAATATAATTTCTATCTCTAAGGCCACTAATGATTTGTCTTGCCAATTTTTATTCAATCACATAAAATATGAGGTGCATGATAAGCTTTTTTTGAAGACGATTGAAGCATCTAAAATTGAAAAGGGTTTGTACATACTGGAAGAAAAGAATCAAGAGAAGGCATCATTAGACCTACGAGCATATAAAAAGACTCAGGTCACAAATACAATAAAGCACACAAGCACATTAATTCCCTCTTATGATCCTGATGTATGGCACTGTAGGTTAGAACACATTTTATTTAATAGGTTGAAAATAATGAAAAAGAATTTTTTTTTTATGTTAGCTCATTCAAAAAATGATATTCCTTGTGATTTTTGCCACTTTGCAAAACAAAAACGCTTACCATTTTATCTCAATAAAAATAAATAAAAAACTCTATTTGAACTACTTCATGTTGACATATGAAGGCCATTAGCCACTCCCTCAATGGATGGACATAAATATTTCCTAATCATTATAGAGGACAGCAGCAGATTTTTATGACTTCAATTCATGAAGTCAAAAATAGAAACAACTCACCTTTTAGAACAATTCATTTTGATGGCTGAGACTCAATTCAGTACTCATGTTAAGTGTGTTAGGTCTGATAACAGGAGTGAATTCAAACTCAACCAATTTTTATTACAGAAAAAGGGATCCTTCACCACACATCTTCTATTGAGACACCTCAACAAAATGTGGTAGTGAAAAGAAAACACTAAGAGATCCTCAATATGACTAGGACACTTTTATTTAAATCTAGCTTGCCTAAATATTTTTAGGATTATGTAGCTGCATATGCTACATATATCATCAATAGAGTGTCAAGTTCAATATTGAAGGACAAAAGCTCTTATCATATCTTACACAAAAAAATGCTCCTAATTTAGCATCTCAAAATTTTTGGTTGCCTCACATTTGCCTCTACTTTGACAGCAAACAGAAAAAAATTAGATAAAAGAGCAAAGAAATATATTTTCTTAGGCTTACCACCTACCACTAAAGGTTATATTTTAATAGATATTGATACTAGAAAAAAATTTTATATCAAGAAATGTAATTTCTATGAAAAAGTTTTTCTATTTCACACCACTTTGGCCAACATAGCGTTAAATAGTGCACCAAGAATCACAGTATCTATTTTTCCTTCTATACATACTCTTAATCCTTTTAAAGGTCAATTTGATTCTCAACATAGTATTTCTAACACTATAACTCATGCCAATGACATAAAGACCATCTCAATGCCTAATGATGATCAAGGGAGGAGCATGACACACATTGATTTACCTAATTACAGCATATCTCATTCTCACATACATAATACACTAGCATATCATACATCTCATGCATACATTCCAACTAATTCTAATATCATCACACCTCAATCACACACACAACCACCATTCATTGAACATGTTAATGATACACCTAGAAGATCTACAAAAATTAAAAATAGGCCTCGATATCTAGATGATTTTCAGTGTATGTAGACCTCAATTTTCTGTACTGCTGACTCCAATGTTAAGCGATATCTTGTATGCAACTTTGTAAATTATGACAAGTTGAATAGTGACCACAGAACATTATTGATTGTGATATCCAATATCAAAGAACCACAATTTTATGAGCAAGAAATTGTGCATTACTACTGAAAAGAGGCAATCAAAACTGAACTTGATGCATTGAAGAGAAATAAGACTTGGAAACTGACTAAACTTTCACCCGGAAAAAAAACAATCGACTATAAGTGGGTATTCAAGACAAAGTTCAAAGTGGATGATGCCATTGAAAGGCACAAAGGACGACTTGTAGCTAAAGATTTTACTCAAGTTCAAGACTTCGTTTATTTCGACACTTTCATCCACGTGATTATGATGACTACACTACGCATCATGTTGGCATTGGCAGCTAAGAAGCATTGGTACGTTCACCAACTAGATGTTAATACTGTGTTTTTGCATGGTGATTTACTGGAGGACATTTATATGAAACCCCTACTAGGCCTTGAAGCCCCATATAGCATGGGTTTGCAAACTTGAGAAGCCCCTCTATGGATTGAAGCACGCATCAAGGCAATTGAATTCCAAATTATGTTGTGTACTCCTCAATTTAAGTTACACGCAGTCAAAGGCTGACCATTCATTGTTTACCAAGAATTCAGGTTCTGACTTTACATCAATATTAGTGTACGTTGATGATTTGATATTGGTTGAGAATGATATGCAAGAGATCAAATTTGTGAAGAAGTTGCTGGATGAAAAGTCCAAAATTAAGGATATCAGGAAACTAAAGTTTTTTTGGGGCTAGAGGTGGCTCGAAACAACCAAAGAATTTCATTGTATCAAAGGAAAGACACCTTAGATTTATTAAAAGAATGTAGATTACTAGATGCAAGACCAGTTGCCACTCCCATGAACTACACAACAACATTCTCGAAGTCATCAGGGGGGTTTCTTTGGATGATCTCCAACCTTATCGAAGATTAATTGGCCGACTCATATATCTTACAAATACTAGGCCTGACATTTGCTTCGCTGTTAGCAAATTGAGTTAGTACCTAGATTATGCAATGGATGCTCATTTTAAGGCTGCCCTACACATTTTTAGATACTTCAAACAAGCTCTGGCCAAGGGAGTTTTCTTCCCAACTCAATCAAATTCTTAACTCACTGGTTACTCAGATTCAGATTAGAGGATGTGTCCGGATTCGAGAAGATCCATGACAAGTTACTACTTCTTCCTCAGATCAGCCCTATCTCTTAGAAAAGCAAAAAGCAAACTACTGTTTCTTGCTCCTTCGCGGAGGTAGAATATCGAGCTCTGGTGGCAGCCACTCGCAAAGGTTTGTGGGTGACTTATATCCTCAATGATTTTAAATTTCAACGAGAAAAACCAATCACTTTGTATTGTGACAACCAAGTAGCCCTCCACATTGTCGCAAATCCAGTTTTTCATGAAAGAACCAGGCACATAGACATTAATTGTCATGTAGTTCGTGACAAGACTCAAAAAGGTATCCTTAAACTTCTGCCAATATCTTTAGCAAATCAAACTACCGATGTACTTATCAAATCACTTGCTCCAGGACCTTTTTCAACCTTTCATTCCAAACTTGGCTTAATAGATTTTCACATGCCAAGCTTGAGGAGGGATGTTGGGAAATAGAAGTGTTAGCTCTTTGATAATATAACAAATTTGAGGAAGAGATGACGAAGGTGGATGATATGATCAGTAATGGATGCTACGATGATACAATGGAGTCTAGGCGACGGGCGTTAGTGAGGTGCTGTGAAAAGTGGTATGCAAGGCAGGATATTCACTGGAAGCAAATGTCTAGATCCAAGCATGCTGCGGAGATGGATAGGAATACAAGGTATTTTCACAATATTGCTTCGGCGAGAAGAAGGAATAACAGGATTGAGTCAGTGGTGATTAATGGGAGACAAGTGCGGAATCTTGCAAGAATAAAAGTGGCAATTAGAGATTTTTATAGAAGTCTGTATCATCAAGAAGCAGCTCCAAGCTTGAGTTTTAGAGATGGTTTGGTTAATCAATTAGGAAGGGAGGAAGCTGAAGCTTTTGAGATGATGCCATCGATGGAGGAAGTGAAAGAGGCCGTTTGGGACTGTGAATCATCTAAGGCTCCAGGATGTGATGGGTACAACATGAACTTTATCAAAAAGTGTTGGCATGAGATTGGTACAGATTTCACTGCTGCTGTGTTGAACTTCTTTGAGACGGTAAGGCTACCAGCAGAGTCTAATGTCACGTGGGTAGCGTTGGCCCCGAAATTCGTTGGGGCTAAGGAGATAAAAGATCTCAGACCTATCAGCATGGTTGGATGCGTTTACAAAGCTATTTCAAAGTTGTTGACAAGAAGAATGAGGACTGTAATGTCAGGTCTAGTTGGAGAATCTCAGAGTGCCTTTGTGAAGGAAAGGAAGATACATGATGGAGCTTTAATCGCATGTGAAACGGTGCATTGATTTAAAATGAAGAAGAAGGCGTCAGCAATAATCAAACTGGACTTTCAAAAGGCATATGATAGAGTCAAATGGTGCTTTGTTGATACTGTGTTAGAGAAAATGGGATTTGGAAGTACATGGAGGGCATGGATTAGAGAGTGTATTACATCGGCATCAATTTCTATTTTAATCAATGGTTCACCAACAAAACCGTTCAAGATGGAGAGGGGGCTACGTCAGGGTGACCCATTATCGCCGTTTCTATTTGTTCTGGTGGTGGATGTACTCAATAGGATGNTCCACTGTTAGTAGGTAGGGATAATATAGAGCTATCACACTTACAGTTTGCTGATGATACTATATTGTTCTGCCCACCTGATGAGGAGACAGTGAAAAATTATCAGCAGCTCCTGAGGTGCTTTGAAATAATGTCTGGGCTGAGTATTAATTTCGACAAGTCTAATCTGATCCCTGTGAACTGTAGTCAGGAGTGGGTGAGTCGAATGTGTCTTCTTCTCGGATGCCAGTAGATAGCTTTACCGGTAAGGTACCTTGGAATTAGCCTTGGAGCAAATCCCCAGTTAACAAAAACTTGGAAGCCAGTTATAGATAAGGTGGAAGAAAAGCTCAGCCTGTGGAAATCTAAGGTTCTTAGCAAGGCCGGAAAACTGGTACTCATAAAGGCAGTAATAAACAGCCTACCTATCTATTACTTGAGCTTGTACAAGATGCCAAATGCGGTTGCACAACGAATAATCTCTTTGCAAAGGAGATTCTTTTGGGGGAAGGAAGATGGACAACCTGGCATGGCTCTTGTTAAGTGGGAGATGGTTCAGGCTCCGAAGAAGGTAGGAGGTTTGGGGGTGGGAGATATGGTGGTTCGTAATACTGCGTTATTGTTTAAATGGTGGTGGCGTTTCTCAAAGGAAGATTGTCCGTTATGGAAGAAAATCGTGTGCTCCTGTAACAACTTAAATCCTAATCAGTTGCTATCTACTCAGCCTATACCAGTGAAAGGAGGGCCATGGAGAGACATATGTCAATTGCAAATAAGGGACCAACAAGTCCACCAGAAGATGATTGATGGGCTGGCTATGGAGGTAGGGGATGGTAGATTCACAAGATTTTGGGAGGATACCTGGCTCCAATCGGGAAAGTTGAAGGACTGCTTTCCGAGACTCTTCTTAATTTCAAATAAAAAAGGATCAGTAATTGGGGATTGTGGTTTTTGGGATGGGATAGAGTGGGTTTGGAATTTTCAATGGAGGAGGGAACTCCGCCAGTGGGAGGTTGACACTCTGGATCAGATGCTTCACGTCTTGCAATATGTTAGATTAATAGCAGATGTGCAAGATAGGGTGGTGTGGAAATTTGACAAGGAAGGCGCTTATTCTACTAACTCCTTTGTTCAGGTTTTGCAGGAACAGGCTATAGCTGATGATATCTTAAACTACAAATTCACAAAAGAAATTTGGAAAGGACTTGTCCCGCCTAAGGTAGAGTTGTTCATCTGGTTTGTGCTAGTAGGCAGAGTAAATACAAAGGAGCGACTAAGCAGGTTCGGGATCCTTGAAGGGAATGATAATATATGCGTCCTATGCAAGAAGGAGGTTGAAACTGTACTACACTTATTTGTTACTTGTGAGTACTCCTGGCAGGTATGGTGCGCATGGATCAAGGAGTTTGGACGAGAATGGACTATTCCAGATACCTTAAAAGATCACTTTGAGAGTTGGCAGTCAGTGCAGTTGTCAAGAGAGAGGCGTAAGGCCTGGTTAATTGGGTTTTTTGTGATTATATGGAATATATGGTTACGAAGGAATGATGTTATATTTGAGAACAAGACAACAGACGTGGCGGATTGTGTTGCTAGATCATTTTGTTCTGCTAAGGACTGGTGTGGTTCTTAACCCATGTTGTTGATGGCTATGCCGGAGATGACATAGGAGTTGTCTGTTTGTTTTTTATGTGTTATATTTCTGTACTTGTTTGCTCCACTTCGTGTGTTGAGCCTTTTCTTTCAAAAAAAAAAAAAAATAACAAATTTCAGTTAGCAAGCTAAGTCACTTGTATTTGTTAGTCAGTCAGAGAACTTAGCTTAGTAATGCAAAATAGATGGTTAGTTATATAGTGCAAATAATTAGTTATTAGTTAAGCTTATTATGATTTGTATAAAAAAAAAAACTTGTATCTAATGTAAGTGTGATTCATTATTTTAATAAATCAGAATTCATCTAAAAAGCTCTCAAAATTCTACTTTAGAAATCTCCTCGTTCTCACAAAAAATTCTTTTTCTGAGACAAAATTTCAACAAACAAAGCAACCAATTTGTGAGAGATTTGGAGGAAAAACTCAAGATCAACACAATAACAAAAACAACTTGCCTTTCATAATAGATTTATTTTTTATTCTTGGATAAAATATATTTATCTTTAAAATTTTTTAAAAAAATTTAAAATATTCTTTAATTTTTAAGTTGTTTTA
>NC_029791.2:10680426-10680737 GCF_000816755.2 Arachis ipaensis | reverse complement strand
CGTCCTTTTCGTCCTTTTTATTGACGCCTTTGGTATTTACTTTTGAGTGGATGCTCAAGTCTCCTCTTGTTCTTGAGTTTTGAAGAGGTCAATTTTTTTTTCAATTAGTATAATTTCTAGCCCTGCAATTTTTAAGTGAGACTTAATAGTTTCAAAAGATTAATATACATTATCACGCACCATGTCATAGGAAGGCCTCATCAACTACACAATATAAACTCTGTTAAAATTAACCCTTTTTTCTGTTTAAATTAATCTTAAGGTTGTGTTTAATTTTCAAAATAAAAGAAGATAAGATACTGAGCAAAACA
>NC_029791.2:10678288-10680401 GCF_000816755.2 Arachis ipaensis | reverse complement strand
GCACCCTTTGGTTTTTTTTTTTTTTTTTTTTTTTTTTTTTTATTAACTTTAATTGGGTCATGATCTTTAGTCCGATAATGGCTGTTTAGAATCATTGCCTTAACAAGTTAACCTTAATGGTTACTTTAAATTCAGCCTAAAAGATAACCGTTACTTCCTCTACTACTTAAAGATTTTTTAAATGGCTGTTTAAGCATTTAAAAGGCCATTTTTATTTATTAAAACAATCTTTTAATAATAGCTTTTTCTTTTGGACGACCATTTTGCTAGTTAGTTTTGCGACGTTAATTAATAGTTAAGCAGCTACCTTTTAGGTAGATATTTGGCTTCAATTCACTTAAAATATAAGAGTAGGCTATCACCTACTCGATATTTAACTATTTCTAATATGCGTGTATTTAGTAATATAAAACATAAAATACAATCGAGTATCCCCGTATCCCCCAACCCGGCAGGTCAAGGACTAATCCGTCGCGGTACTGAGCTCCATTTAAGGGTTTGCCGCTGGCCAATGGGTTGCTGCATGCACAAGGTTAATTTCAATGAATTAATCTCCAAGGATGATAGTATAAAAGTAGAAACGTCATGTGGAGACATTGGATACTATATTGTAGAATATCTGAATATGTGACCTCTTAACAGTTTTCATAGCCCATATATATACTCATTCTAGGAATACGATGGAACAGAATAACGACACAAGGTTAAGGAAGTACTATAATGTTTAACTGTTTTGGGAGGAAGACAGTTAAATGTTAAAGAGAACAAAGAAAGGAACAAAAAGCAATTACCAAGACAGCACCAAAAATCATCAGGAACAAAAGAAACTAGATGACAATTGAAGCCAGAGTGTGTAAATGAAAAAGAGAAAAGGCTAAGCAAGAAAGCTAAGATCCTAGAATGAGGATATGGGGTTGTTGCATAATTGCATTGGAGTGTTCTATCCACTTGTGTACTCATTCCTTTTTTAGCTTCAATTTGAAATTTGTTGGGGTCATGTATTGTGTTGTCAAGGCGGTGGCGTGTTATTTTCTGAAAGCGATATTACAGCTCAAAATAAAATTGTATTTATCTGTTAATATTATTTCTCTTTTATGGACGTTAACAACAGGCTATAAGTAACATTCCTATTAGGAGTGCACATGGGTCGGGTGAAGTCGGGTTTGATGTGACCCAGACCCGACCCGAAATATACACCGGGTCTATTTATTAGACCCGAATCCGACTCTAGACCCGATAAAACCAATACACTTTCGGGCCACAATTATATCGGGTGAAAACCGGGTCGTTAACATTACATTATGTTGATACCTTCTTGTAAGCTAGCATGTAAAAATATCCAAATTTTCAAAACTCCAACTATTATTTAACATGGTAAAATTCACTTAGAAAAATATAACAAGAACCAACCCTTCTTCAAAATTAAAGTATAACCACAATCAATACTAAAGTATAACCACAATCAATACTAATATTGTCTAATAATACCAAATATTTAAATCAATACAAATAACACAATATTATGCATTAGTCTAAAGTCTAATGCATTCTAAACATAAAACATTAACTTATAGTCTTATAATGACTAATAACACAAAATATTAAGATTTACAATACTTAAATTTCACATAAGAATAGTCATGATCCATCACTAATAACACAAAATATTAATTGTGTATGATGATCGGACCATCGGGCCGACTTCGGGTGACCCGAGCTATGGCCCGGATCCGACCCGAAATAATGATCGGGTCTATTTTTGAGATCCTTACCCGGCCTTAAACCCGATGAAATCACACCAAATTATATAAAATATGAAATATTTAAATTTTTTTGTCTAAAATATATAAATACAAATCAATTTTTTAAAAAAATTTAAATGTCTCGTATTTTAAAAAGTGAAGAACGTTTTTATATTTTTAATTAGTCAATAATTTATTTGTCTTCGAAATAAAAAATAAAAAATTTATTTATCGATTACTCTATAGTGTACTGTATTACAAATTATATCTGGAAAATTATAATATTATTCCTATTTTCTATGATCACTTCATATATAATTTTTTGACATTGTAAGTTTGTATAATTAAATTAAAAAAATAATATTATTAAA
>NC_029791.2:10674084-10678255 GCF_000816755.2 Arachis ipaensis | reverse complement strand
TTATATTAATAGTTAATATTAATGATTAATTTTAGTTTTTTAAATTCTCCAAAATAAATTTGGGTGGGAGTTGAAAAGAATTAGTGTTTTCTAGAATAAAGAAGAAACTCATAAATGTTTACTTGTTTATTGGGTAACCATTAGTACGCTGTACGCAACCATATTCAAATAGCACATTGTAGATCTTTCTTTAGCCTTCTAGTTTATGTTATCCTGTGAATGCTGACGATTTGGTGAAAGCCATAGAATACTTGTAATACACGTCCTCTTATTCGCTTGATCATTAAGAATTTCTACTACTAGTATCCACCAACTTTATTTGTTTACTTCATTTGAATGTTAGTGACAACTCTGATTAATTTGCAACCAAACACCTGTAGCAGCTCGAATTATATATGACCTTAAGTCATACTCATACATATACACACACAGTAAATTAAAATAGCAAATTTGCGTCATTTCACTTCTGGTTGTGCCCTACAACTACAATCTATTGAATCTACATATTCTATTAAAATTTTGTTTTCTAATATCGTATATATAATTAAAATTATGGGAAATGAAATTTTTAAAATATATAGACATAGATTATCCATTGGCGAAACCTTATCAACTAGCTTCTTTCCTGTCTCACATCACATGCTCTATAAAAATAGAGTTATGTTACGTGTACACTAAAATCAGTCACTAGTATAAAATACATATTAAAATATAAATATATATTAAAAATAAATTAAATCACATATGTATTTATATATAAATATATTAATAACTAATTTTAGTAGTATATTATTTAATTTATTTTTAATATATATTTATAAACATATATATTTTATATTAATAATTAATTTTAATATATACTTAACACAGTTAAAAATAATGATATATTATTTACATTTACTAAAATAAAATCTATATTAAAATAGAAATACACATTAAAAAAACATTTATATTCAAATTCAAATTCAGGTACTCGCATTCACTTAACAAAGCAGAAACAACTTTACAGTTTATATATTTTCTTGCCGTTCCATAATAATGAAGCTTGACATTACCAAAACTATGCCTACAAAAACATTACAACAATGCACTTATTATATTTTCCTCCTCAAAATGCTTTCGTCATAAATCATTATTGCTTAGGGTACCAAACGAAATTGCATTATTGAAGAAGGTGGTGGACCCATGTTAGGTAACATCATCACCCACCCCTCTCTCACAACGTCCCTCCCCGGATTTTTCCATAACAAACCACAACAATAACACAAGCTCCGATAAAGATAATAGACCATGGCATATACTCTTGGAAAGAAGACAAAAATCACAGCGAGGACTCGATGTTGATAACTTGATATAAAAAAAAATAAATAGATCAGGATGACTGGCAAAACAGTAAAATTACACAATCACAGCCGTACATCACACATGAGATTGGGCCCACTCCAAACTTAAAAGCAGAGGATAACTGGCCCACGACGGAGACACATGCACCACCACCCTAATGTTTAATTTAGTAGTAATAATAATATTCATTCTTCATCATAAAATTACATACATTCTTTACATAAATTACAAAATACAAAGCCTTAGAGAGAAAAGGATAAACGGATAATGATGATGATGAAACGAACTCCAGTACTCCACAAACATTCAATGCTTCATGATTATTTTTCTTTTTTCCTTCTTGAGTTTTCACAACTTGGTTGGTCATGAACCGTTGGATTTTGAGATCATCACTTGGACTTGAAGGGAATGGCTCTGATTACCACCACGTGGTAGAGAGCTGCAAGAGCTGCACCAATGAATGGTCCAACCCAGAACACCCACTGCACAAATTGCCAAAATAAAAATTCAATTACTACTAATAACACCAACAATGTTATTTGTTAGCAACAAAAATGACTAAAATATTCATAGATTAGATCAATATTAATCTCAGTAATCCACTTGCTTTTGTCTTTACTCTTGAATTTAAACATCAAAAAGATCTGTAAATAGATATCAACTTTGACTATAGATATGTTTTCCTGGAACAATTTCTGATTCAACTTCCAAATTATAAAAGATTTAATGAAATAATTAAGTGTGAAATCTAGAACATACGTGCTCATGCCATCCATCGTGCTTGTTGAAGATGATAGCAGCACCAAGACTGCGAGCAGGGTTGATACCAGTTCCGGTGATAGGGATGGTGGCCAAGTGCACCAAGAACACAGCGAATCCAATTGGCAACGGTGCCAAAATCTACTCACAAAGTGACAAAACCAATCAAAGCAATAATTAGTGATCAGCTCATCATCAAATCGAAGAAGAAGAGTTTGTAACTAGTGGCTTACAGGGACGTGTGAATCTCTGGCGTTACGCTTAGCATCAGTGGCGGAGAAGACGGTGTAGACAAGGATGAAGGTACCAACGATCTCAGCACCAAGGCCATCGCCCTTGGTGTAACCGTCGTTCACCTTGTTGGCACCACCTCCATAGGTTCCGTACAAGTTCTTTCCCTCGAATCCCTTCACCACACCTGCACCGCAGATAGCTCCAAGGCACTGCATCACTATGTAGAAAACCGCCCTTGTCAACGACAACTTCCTCGCCAAGAACAACCCAAACGTCACGGCCGGGTTTATATGACCCCCTGAAAACCACACCACACACAAAATTAAACTAAGAGCATAATTTATATTCACTCTCCACAATGTACTCATGAATAAGTATGTAGACAAAGACAAGTGAGTGATCACCAACTTATATAGAAGATAGAATTGAGTACTGAGTACAAATGATGATGTACCTGAGATACCGGCGGTGCAGTAAACGAGAGCGAAGATCATACCACCGAAGGCCCAAGCGATACCTTGGATACCGACGGAAGCGCACTTGTTGGGTGCTCTGTTGACGCCCATGACGGTCAAGATGGTGATGTAGAGAAAAAGGAAAGTGGCAACGAACTCCGCGATTCCGGCTCTGTAGAATGACCATGACGTTAGCTCAGATGGCTCGAACAGTGGAGCTGGCGGTGGCTCCTGGTAGTCCTTCGGCTCGTCTTGGCTCTGCGCCGCCGTACCGATCGGCTGCCTTTCCGGGAACTTGTTAGCTCCCAACGACACATCCTGCTCCTTCGCTTCCATCTCTTCTCCCTTCTCTTCTCTTTTCTCTTCTCTTTCTTTTTCTTATGTGAGTGGAGAGCGAGAGTGGCTGGGTGCGGATTTATAACCACATTCAGTTCTTGTTAATTCAAGTGAGGACGAAAGGTGGTGGGACCCACTCCGCGTAACTTATTGAAATATTTTTAATGTTTCTCTTATGATAAGGACCCCAGCATGGTGGGGCCGCGGGTCCGAGCTGGCGTTGTTGTAGCCACTCGCGCCAAAACCCGCCATGTTCCTCGCAGCACTTGAACCTGGCTTACTGCTACCGGTTAAATTCTTACGCATTAAAATTTGCTGCCAAGAAATAATAATTGCTACCTTACTCTAATAAATTCAACTCAAATTATTGATTAGTGGTACCACCTAAACTGAGAGCTCCTTGTAGAGTTTTTGAATAAATAACCAGTTATTTTATTATTGATATAACAGTTTCTCATTTACTATTGTGAAACATGGTGTGGGCGTCACATAGCTATAGGGAGATTGTGGTAACTTTAGTGGTAGCACTCTAGCACTTCAATTAATCAATTTTGATGCAAAGTAATTTAGCAATTAGCGATTAGGAAAAATAGGTGGTGATTGAGATTTGATAATATTTATGGTTATTAATTCCACGTGTTACTTGAAGAATTAAGTTGATGAGGGGGGCGGTGCCGATTGTCGCAGTGTGCAAAATAATCACGTTGAACTTGCGTCGAAGAGTGGACACGTGGCAGTAAAGCAGCATCGCATGGGTTAAGGGAGAATTAGAAAGGAACACGCAAATGCACCTGTGGCTGTGGCTGCACACTGATAATAGTAGTAGTTTGGTACTACTACTGTCAGGAGTCAGTCTTCCTTTTTCTCTTCTTTTGCTTTCTCCAAAATTCAGAAAAAGTTTAGGACCATGCTCTATTAAAAATTTTAAGCCCGTGCCGTAACAATGCAAATTTATTATTTTAGAATGAACAATTCTCATTTTTCCATTTCAGATGTAAATTTGTGTACCAGAGTGTAGGTTAAGAAAGCATGTCACTCTGTAA
>NC_029791.2:10669885-10674010 GCF_000816755.2 Arachis ipaensis | reverse complement strand
AGTATCATTAAACTATTTTTTTAAATGAAAGTTTTTTTTTTCTATAAATAAAAAAATGTTGAGAACGAAGATACAGATGGTGGTGATTCATGTTCGTTATTTTGTCTTTTTTTTTTCTGTTTATTATGTGAATTTGTTATGATGCAATTCATAAATTGATATCCAGAAACATACGAAATTGATGATAATTGATAAAGTATGTTCAAAAAATGAATTAATTTAGTGTCTTATGAACCAATTATAACATCGAATACTTCATAAACCATATTGGCTTAATAATGATTTTTTAAAATTTATCTTAAACATCAATCCTATATTCTGTTTAAAAAAATTATATTTGATAATGCAATTGCCAAATTTTAGTTAAAGAGGGATTTTTTTTTATGTCATTGGTGTAGAGTCTTCATTAGAAGTCAATGAAAGAAATAAATGATTGGACTACACAAATAAGGTTCGTGAGTCTATTACTATTTTGGAACTTTTCTTTCTTTTCATTTTATAAAATCAATTTAGAAAAATGTGGTCGGTCCATGGTCGTAAGCAATTATTTCTTATTTGCCGTCAATTTAAAAAATATATTAGTTACTTATTGCAATACCTCATCATCTCCCTGCTCATTCATAAACTAAACATAATGAATTTTTTTGCATATTATTTTTGTTCCTATGTTCGAGGATGAGACGATGATTAAGTCTTTATAAACGTTAACATGCTTATCTATACCATTGGCTTTATTTTATTTTATATTTGTTGGATAATATTAATTTTCTTTAAGTAATACGCACAAAGCCATGGAAGCAGTTGGGCAAAAAAAGGCAAAGAAACTATTTGAATATTTATTGGATGGTTTATTATATTAATCGTACTACCTAACATGGATTAGTTTAGTGCCTTGATTAGCCTCAATGACTTGTCTAGATAACATAAACAACAAATAAACGGCTCTTGATCGTTTTGATTTTTGAAAGGAAATTATTATGAGCCAAAATTGTATATGGAATCTTTGCAAATTATAAATCTCTTAGTCATTCTACTCTGGCAACGTTCATTTGGATGGGGTGGTATAGCAAATTTTGGGTGGCAGGGCCCTCAATATAGCATCTTTATTATGGCTTTGTTTTGTGGCTTGTAATTTAAGGAACAGACAGAAAAAAAAAATTGTGAGGCAGCTAATTAAGGACTCCTCCCTTTTTTGCTATATCAAATTATGATTTTCCTTTTAATTTTGATAGGTTGGGGTAGGGAACTACATATCCAAACACATATTTAATTTAGCAGATTGCTCAATATCCCATTTTAAAAAAAATGTATATGACATTTTATGTGAAGAAATTTATTTTTGATCCAGCCATTACAAATATCAAGTCATAACTCGGTCATTATAATTCATAACTCGGCAGAACGCAGCATAGTTCGGCGTTATAGTATTAATCAGCAATCTGCATCTTTAATCGACAAGTTACGTTACAACTTAACAGATTATGTAAATGTCCAATGTAACGTCATCCTCCATCAAAGCATAATCATTGCTCTTCAATTCCTAAGACCAACAGAAATGTAACCGACCTTATTCACCTATAAAGGTATGGTATTCTATCTTAAACAGACATATTGAATTCTCAATACTGACTTAAGATTCAGAGTGCCTTTGCAGATATACTCTCCCCTTGTTTCTTACTCACGCTCTGCGCAATTGGACATCCCCTCGAAGTAAAGCTCGAACTTCCACTAGGCTCAAAGGTCGGCACCAAAGATAACAACTTGGCGTCGATTCCCAGAGGCCGAGCTCTCCCTTCAAATATCCATACAAGAACAATTTTTTATTACTTTTTTCTTTCAATTTTTATTTTATTCGATTTATTTAAATAAAGACAAACAGATTATTTTATTGTCATGTTATCAATTTTGTTATTAGTAGTTATTAGAATATATTACTCACATTGCATTTACATACAGGGGGTTGTTTACTAGAGAGCTCCAGAGGATGAGTTCAATGTACATTTTATTTTTTTTAGAAGTTTGTCAAAAATTTTAAAAATATTATTAAGTTTTATTTTATTTCAATTTTATCACTAAAATTTTTTATTTCTATCAAATATAGTTCTGATAGCTAAACTTTAAAAAAATTTATAACTAATTTAGTAATAATGCAGAAGAAAAATTTATCTAAAAGGATTTTCAAAATCGTCTTCCGCAGCACTCGATATCCAGTCTTTGTTTTGGGTCGAATTTCAAGACCTAAACTCAAATTGCCATGAGAGAAGCTTCTCTGAAACTGATCAAAACTGTCTTTATCCTTAAAACTTAATGTAAGTTGAGAAGAAGTACTTGGGATATAATCTCGTATAACCTTCTTGCAAACAAAAGTTTTAAAGCTATAAAAATGGATAATGATGATGATGAGTCTCAAGAAGAGGAAGCAAAAGAGTTTTTAATTTTTACTCTTTACAAGTATTTAAAGTTGACACTTGACACTATTACTTAACACATTAGCAAGTAACTATATTATCAGTTAATATGTCTATTTTTTAAATAAAATCCTGATTAAAGTATAAAAATGATTAAAATGTGTTATATTTTAGAAAAAATGTCAAGAACCGAATATGACATTTACTCCATTTAAATCAATTGTCAAGTTTAATTAATACTAATAAACAACTGAAATGTCAAACAATGATATAATTGACTTTCATTTTGTAACTTCATAGATTATTTCACAAAAAGAATTTAATTTATCTTATCTTAAAACATTTGAAAATTTAAAGGGGAAGAATGAGTTAATAATGGGATTGTTAAATACGAAGCCCGTAGAGATTTCTATAATTAACTATAGATTATTGTATCATTATCATTATAGCAACACATTACTGAATGCTGATTGTTCCCGAATAATAATATAGTGACTATCTTATCTTATGCGGTCACTAAAAGGTGTCTCTTTCATTTTAGGGAATCATGATGGCACTGATTTTTGAATAAATGTGTGGATAAAACTTAACAAAGTGGGCGATCATTTCTCTCTTGCCATACTTTTATATAAATATATTCCTAAAGTTCAACAACCAATGACAACACCATATGAATATACCGTAAATTATTCAGCCGATACCGTCTACAAAATTATGGCCACAGGTTCTTAGTTGATAGTAAAAGCTAAGGGCTGATTTATATATAACTTGTAATAATCATATGCTTAATTATAATGAGATAGTAGTTTCCATTAGGGGCTGCTGGGGCGGTGAGACAATAGCCATGGAGCATTAGCCCCCCTCAATTATTATTAGTTTTTTAAATGACAAATGAAATTATATGAAGCTTTATTTAATTGTTTTCCTTTAATAAATTTTGACCCCAATATCAAGTGAGAAACAAATAGATACGTTTTTAAAATATAGGATAAAATATTAAATTGTCCTATGTTTGGGCGTAATTCTGTTTTGTTTCTTAAAATTTAAAGTGTCCTATTTGAATTCAAAAAAGTTTTATTTAGCTTTGATATAGTTCTATCGTGAAGTCAAAATTAAATAATTAACGGAATATTATACATGACAGTAGTATAAGAACAAAGTTAATCTGAAAAATAAGCAAGTATAAGCTCCAGAGACACAAAATCAACCGTGGATGCATTAATACATTTATTTATCATTTTTCTTAGTTCTATAGAAACTATTTCATTTAAATTGTAAGAAAAATGATAAATAAATGTATTGATGCATTTACGATTTTGTGTCTTTGAAACTTGTACTTGTTCTACAGATTCTCAATATTGTTTTTGTACTGCTGTCATATAAGATATGTCGTTAATTATTTAACTTTGACCTTACGGTAGGATTACATTGAAGTTAAATGAAACTTTTTTAGATTCAAATAGGACACTTTAAATCTTAAGGATCAAAATAAAACTACGTCCAAATGTAAAGACCAATTTAATACTTTACAATTACGTTTTTGTTTATATTATGATCCAAGCGATAAGCCCAACACCAGCAGCATAGGAACGGGGATCTCCCCCTTTATCTGGGCCACGCATAACAATTCAGCCCAAACCATGAACAGGCCATGGCCCCCGAGTTCGACCCAACTTGGAGAATAAGATAAAGGTTTTCCCCGTCCAAAAAAAAAAAA